>NC_044001.1:31501105-31723605 GCF_902150065.1 Myripristis murdjan
AAAATGGCTTCTCCCTCCTACTAGGGTCTGCTACAGCTTTTACACCTATTTACAATATATACAAATGTCGGTGACAAAGTCACAGCAAAACACAATACAAAAGGCAAATAACTATCACTAGTCTACAAACCAAATGTCTACCAGACCACAAAGTCACACTCTACACTAGCCGGCTGCTGTCGGTTGGGAGTAGGAGAAAACAGAGAGACTGACGACTGGGATCAGCTGGTATTTGAAGTGGATGATCAGCCAATCAGCAGGCAGCAGCTCGGTCACCTGGTCAGCTGGGAGAGGTACACACACCTGCAGCTCATTCACACAGACAGCTGATTGCTGATGCAGAGAGGGAGGGGAGAGAGAGCAGTACACCAACACAACACAAAAACACAATTCATAACACCGGTGAGTGTGTGCTCCTCAGTCACGCACGCACGCACACACACGCACACGCACACACACACACACACACACACACCGGCGATATGGGGACGATTTCCTCATCCTCGCTTCCCTTCTGACATCTTGCCGCTACTTCTCAAAATACGCCCCCCTCCTCCTCCTTCCTTTGCGTGCGTGACTTAAGGGCTGAATCTCAATCTCTTCCCTAAGCCCTGAGCCCTCACTGACTTAAGTAGCTGCACCTGGAAAGTGACTGAGTGTGTGAGGCTGCAAGGGGCTGAAGTACTATAAAAAGGGAATGGGACAGCCCTTTGTTTGGTTGTCAACAGCGATGCATCATGTTTCTCACAATCGCAGCTTTGGGACTTTTTATTTTACGTTTTTTGCTTGGTATTTTTGAGGAGTCGTAAAAACAGCATTAAAAAATGATCTACTCCCACAAAAGGCATTGATGAGCTTGCCAAGAGATAAAAAACAAATATGCATTGCCTATCTGCTTATTTCCTTCGTTTCTGAAGGCCATCTTATATAAAATGTTATACTCACATGAGAACTTCTTCTTTGCGGCGTCACTGCTGATTTCCCCCTCCATGTTTTTTTTTTTTTTTTTTTTTTTGATACCATGTAGGATTCATGATTTTATGATTTATGATTTTATGTGTGCATGTTTTTTTTCTTTTTAGACTGTGCGAGCAGTGCATTTTACATTATTTTATTCTATTTAAATTATGTTTGTATTATTATTTTATTTTATTTTATTATTTTATATTATCTTTTCTTCTTCTTCTTCTTCTTCTTCTTTTATCTTATTTAATTTGATCTTATTTTATCGTGTTATCCTTTTGTGTATTTTACCTTTTTATTCTGCTTCTATTGTGTTATCTTGTGGTGTTTTATCTTGTTGTGCAGCACTTCGGAAAACCTGTCTGTTAAAATTGTGCTTTATAAATAAAGTGGATTGAATTGGATTGGATTGTTTACAAATTCGCTCGTTTGATTTCGCTTTTATAGCGGCCACCAGCTGGTTTCCCTAGGGGAATCATGTTATACGTCACAATGCAATGAACTATGGGTAATTCCCTTATGCTAAGTCTGCAGAGATGCCCACTTACGGAAAGGGTGCATTAAGGGCTCAAAAAGTCCGCGAGAGATCCCTCACGCACTTCATGATTTGTCAATGGGACAACCGTAAGCCCTCACGGACTTAGCAGGAGCGCACCTCAAAGTCAGTGAGTGTGTGAGGGTGGACATTGAGATTGGGCCCACCACGTTGTGCCGGTTGGGCCACATTAAAAATAGTCCGGGCGAAACACCGCGGATTTATACTTTTATTTATTTATTTATTAAACGATTCTTCGAGGCAGGAAAAATTACTCGAGGCAAAAAAAGAATTGAGGTACTCGATTACTTTGAGTAATCGTTTCAGCTCTAGTTAAATCATTCCCTAATGAGAAAGCCTGGGTGAATGGAGAGGTGAGAGCTCTATGTAGAGCCAAAAAAGCTGCCTTTAAGTCAGGTGACAAAGAAGCCTACAATGCTGCCAGAGCAAAACTGAAAGCTGGCATCAAGGAGGCAAAGCGAAGGCATCAGCAGAGACTGGAGAGAGACCTCAACACCAACAACAGCAAAGACTTGTGGCAGTGGATGTAAGGAAAGTCCTGCTGAAAGTGAATATGAGTAAAGCTGCTGAGCCTGACAACATCCCTGGCCGTGTACTAAAAACATGTGCCAACCAAAAAAAAAGTGCTTTGAGAAACTGGTTCTCCAGCACATAAAGAACAACATCCCTGCCAGTCTGGACCCTCAGCAGTTTGCATTCAGAACCAACAGATCCACAGAGGATGCCATCTCCACTGCTCTCCACTCAGTCTTCACTCACCTGGAGAAAAGCAGCACCTACATCAGAATGCTGTTTGTTGATTTCAGCTCAGCTTTCAACACAATCTCCCCCATGAAGCTGATTGGAAAACTGAACACTCTGGGCATCAGTACCACTCTCTGCAACTGGATACTGGACTTCCTGACAAACAGACCCCAGTCAGTTCGGATTAGCAGTCTGTCCTCCTCCACTCTAGTACTCAACACCGGAGCGCCCCAGGGCTGTGTGCTCAGCCCCCTCCTGTTCACGCTGTACACCCACGACTGCAACCCCCGACATGGAGAGAACTCTATTGTGAAATTCACGGATGACACCACCATCATCGGCCGGATTTCCAACAATGATGAGTTTTCATATCAGGAGGAAATCAACCATCTTGCAGAATGGTGCACGGAAAACAACCTACTGCTCAACGTCAGCAAAACCAAAGAGCTGATAGTTGGTTTTAGAAAAAAGGAGGCAAAGACACACAACCCTGTCTACATCAATGGAGCTGATGTGGAGCAAGTGAGCAGTTTTAAGTTCCTGGGAATCAGCATAACAGAGAACCTGACATGGACTTCACATATCTCTGCCCTGGTTAAAAAAGCTCAGAAACAGCTGTATCATCACAAACTGGCATGGGATGTGCACGGCCCAGGACAGGAAGACTCTGCAACGTGTGATTAAAACTGCCCAACACATCATTGGTACCCATCTACCAAGCCTCAGTGATATATCGGGGAGGTGAGGTGCCTGCGCAGAGCCAAAGGATACTAAAAGACAACAGCCACCCCAGCCACAGCCTGTTCACCCTGCTGCCGTCAGGCAAAAGATACAGAAGTATTCGCTGCCATACCACCAAACTACAGAGCAGCTTCTTCCCTCAGGCTTTGAGACTACTAAATGCACCATCTGCACTCCTCCATGTTTAATAATTTTTTTATACAATCAATTAATCAATCAAGAGGGAACCACATTTTAATTTCATTATACAACCTGTTGTATAATGACCAATAAACTTCCTTGTATCCTTGTATCCTTGCATAAATGTTACTGCAATCCTTTTATTTATTTATTTTTTATTCTTCCACAGTCTCTTTCTTGGATATTTTCTGCCTTTTTGTTTTATTTTAATTATTTTTTTTTCTTAAATATATTTAGAAAAATTATAATTTATATGAGTTTCTAAAATTGTGGCGGGTACACACAGCAGTATTTAATTCAGTTGCTGGGTGGGTTTATACAGGCCCTCAGGGTTGTTTTTTATTAGCACTAGGGCATTTTTAGGATATGGTAGTATATTTCTGCTTCTTTTTTGTTGAGCCTAGAGCTCAACTGTATGCAAATAAGGAGACGTCAACGTGACGCCCAGTCTCAAGAAATGAAACACAACGCTATCAGAATGTATCGCACAGCTGCCCACATAGACAATGTAGGATTACTCGCTTGACCAGACAATCACAAATAAATGGGGAAATGATAAGAATAAACTTATCAACACTTTAAGAGTGATGACTAGTTTATTACGGCAACTGGGCCGGAGGAAGGACGTAATAATGACCGATGAAACTACGTTTCTGGTGATCAGGCAGAAAAGCAGTTTATATCGGGAATATTACTCCTTGAAATGATAGTCTATGCCTGGAAACAATCAAATCAAAATAAAAAGGGCAGTCGGATCTTTTCCGAATAGGGATCAAGAATTCCACTCACAAAAACCACCCAACAACGAACGTGAATTTAACACACTTTATTATGGTAGATGAAATATATACATAGTTACAGCAGACAACACAAACAAACAGACAAACAAACAATGAGGCATGTAGTAAATGGACAAAATGGACAAAAAAAAAACATGAGATGGGTAAACAGACGGCGGCTAAAATATGACACAAAACAGATTTCGCATCGGTGCAAAATGAACCCATGTGTACCCAGAGAGTGAGCCCTGACTGTTTCTATCGCCAATTTGGACATGTGGCATGTAAGCCAATAAAAGTTAAAAAGACCGCACCAGAGTCTAATTCCCCTTTTCCATTAGTATCTACTCGGCTCGACTCGGCTCGACTCTACTCGCCTCGACACAGTTTAGGTGGTTTTCCATTACAATTGAGTAGCACCTCGCCGTGGGTGGAGTCGTCATAGCAAGGCGGCGCACCGTCCAGCTCCCTCTGGATTCTTTGGGCCGCCACCAAGCACAGAGGGGGGGGGGGGGGGGGGGGGGGGGGGTTGAATTCACAGCCAGGGAGTTAATTGCCCTGGGATGAAAGTATTCTGTAAGAGGAAGTTTGGAGATGACCTGAAAATTGACTTCACCTTATCCTGAGTAGCACAATGATACCAAACATGACATACAACATCACAACATGGCCCCATCCACATCTGCCAATTCATTTAAGCAGATGTAATTCAGGCTTCTCCAACAAGCCTGACCCTTGTTACTGATTTGCTGAACGTTTGGTTACTCATATAGCTGCACAGTCCATTTAGAAAGATTAAGTCCACCTTTTTAGTATGCAACAAAGCTCCTGAGGGATTCAGGATGTCCTTTGTGTGTGTGTGTGTGTGTGTGTCCAGAAAAGCAACACGTTAAGAGAAGTGTCACAAAGCTGGAAAATTGTTTTGAAGGATGTACAACAACACTATCTATCTATTTAAATACAGAAACAAACCAAGAACCCCTCCTGACATTATTGGGCCCTCACTATATGCCTACATATTAAGTCCTTCACAGATTTTAATGCTGGTGGTTGAAACAACTCAGTGTCTGTTGAATGCCAGTCAAACAACTCAGTGTCTGTTAAATATCTGCTGCGACTTTGCTGAATGTGGGCTTTCAGTGGCAACAGGCATGAACCCCTCTTCTCATTTACGTTCAGCGTGACAACAGATATGCGCCCTAGAATAGACGATGTGTCCAATTTCTTTTAAAAGACCTTGAACATGATTCATACATCCTCTGATTAGATTATGAGACTGGTTGTTGGTGAAAGCTCCTGTCTCGTAAACAGGAGACCCTGGATTCAAATCCCAGCAGTACCTGAAGATGTTGCAATCGATGTGCCGTTCTAGTATCAAATTTTCTATTCAAACCATCATTCTAAAATCAAAACCTTGAGTTTTGTGCAAATCCTCAACTTAGTTCATCTTCAATGGTTGCTTGGCCTGTGAAACCTCAAAGACTAGGAGAAGAGCCTTTTTAGCTTAGTCGGTACAACATAAGACTCCACCCAAAAAGATCCAACAAACAGTCAAGATGCAACATAGATTCAACAGGACTAGTTACTTAGAAAACATTAGATGCATACTCACAGCTCATTGCACAGATTCCATGAATAAACTTTTCAGCAGAGCAGTCTTCATCAGAGTGAAAAGCACCATCTCATCCAATAACACAACCACTACTTGTGTCTTTCTGGAGGGAAATGCTTTTATTGAATGACATCATGCAAACAACACAAAGTACACTGCACACACCTAGAAAGGACATTGTACCTGAAGATAAGTTAACTTAGATAAAACAAAATCCGAAGTATAAACCGCCCCAAAGTATCCCCATCCTTTATGCTACTGTCTGCTTGTACCAAAGCCTGCTGGACTAATAGAAAACCATTTAAACATAGAAGGTCAGATGAGCAATTAAATTTATGTATAAATTAACAAATAAAAAAATCTAAATAAAAAAACAACAACAGAAAAACACAATATATTCAAATAAACAAGCAAAGAAGTACATGAAATAAATAAACTGATAAATAAATAATTCCATAATCCAAACACCCACTCACAATGACACATCGCATTTAAATATATTTCAGGATTCAGGACAGCCTTTTTAGCTCCTTTAATGTGAGCAGTTGACACATTAAAGCTTATAATATCAATGTCTGATGAAAAGAAATGTGTGCAAATAATACCCATCCTCTATTATGTGCCCAATAGCTTAAATCACAAGGTCACTTCCAAACTGGTTCCATCATGGAGCCCTCAGCACCTTCCTTAAGGTAACATTTGGTTCTGCACCACCAGCTCCTGTGTTCACTATTTGGCAACACTCCTATATGATTACAATCACAGAATTATTTCCATTTCTGGGTTTCATAGTAGTCATTTCTAGGTTGATGGAGCTAATACGCTGTCAGTAAAGCTTATCTCTGACTGTGTGATACTTTTTTGTGACATCAGCATGTATCCCTTTGCTAGAATGTGAAGAGCCCCATAGCTGGAGTAACTGTTTTTCCAGACTCATCTGTCTACTCAATGAAGGAGAAAACACATTTAATCAGCAAACTTAGCAAATAGAGATGAGGTAGCATAAACACAAAAAAGCCTAAGCTGCCATCTTGTCCAGCGATTGACAAATTCCATCCTATGGAAGATATGCCAACCTATATATGTTAGAGATAGTCCGATCCGATCCACTGGATCGGTATCAGGTCTGATCCAGGCCAAAATGACTGGATCGGGTATCAGATTTTTTTATTAGAACCCGTCCGATCTGATCCATAAGCCCAAGCTATCTCATATATCCTCAACTTCACTTTGTGCGACATGCCGTAACACAGACGAGCTGTCGCCATGGTTGCCATGTGCCTGTGTTTTCGTCACGTGAGCAGAAGAGCTGCAGTCATGTCCTCCATTAACTTTACGTTAACGAAAGATAAAAGCGCAACGTTTGCAATATGAGTGTCTCAAGGGGTGGTAGCAAAACCGGACGTTTTACCACAACGGACTTAATAAAGCATCTGAAGAAGCATCATGGAAAGGAGTACGGAGACTTTTTACAGGCGAGTGCAAAGAAAAGCAAACCGTTTTTGTTTTGGTGCAGCAAATCTTGGGTCCGTTTCCCAAAGCAGGTTTAGTGAAAGATAGTTTTCCGTTTCACAAAGGGAGGTAACTCAAACCAGAGAAAGAGGGGTAACTCTAGCCTGTTTCACAGAGGGAGGTAACTTAAGCTCTCGGTCAGTTACCGCAGTAACAGACTCCATGAAACTAACCTGGTCAGGACCAGGTTTTTCTCATGAAACCTCGAGTTTCTCTCTGTGTCCGCCCTCTTTCAGCCACACACCGTATTTAACTTCCTCATTCATTCAGTCAGCAGGCGAGTTTTGGCGTGGCATATTAGTTCTGCCGTCTGTTACTTAAAAAAAAAACAAACAAAAAAAAAAAACAGTCAGTAGGCCTTTATTAGAAGTCCATTAGTAGTTAGATGGTGTCTTTTTTTCACAAACATGACATGTCCTTTCGACAACGATCCCATGGATGAAGGTGCAGTGTTATTGCGCAGAAAATTAAATATTCGTCTGGAGATGGTTATAAGACCGCACATAGACGTTTTAGCATTTAGCTCAAAATTATCTTTTTGAGCGTTACCGTTCCACGTCACCTAAATGAAATAAATTAATAGGCCAGCAGTAATACAAGCAGTTTTCCCCTGTAATATTATTGATTGCAACGGACTCCATTTAAACTTACGCATTGACCCGAGCAGCAATGTTCTCCCTTGCCGTCTCCCTCTGCTTTACCACTGCAGCGGTGTTGCACTTTCTTTAAAAAATATGTTCAAACTCGCTGTGTGAATGCATTAAGATTTCCAATTCAATGGGGGTGAAAAACGCAGCCTGACGCTTCCCCGTTGCCTTGGTGACTCGTCTTATAGCTGTTGTGCACGCACTCCAAGTTGATAAAACTAACTCAAATGCAAAATTTGCACTAAGTTGCACTTTTATATAGTGTTACACATGACTTGTTGTCACATATTTTCCTTCTTTAGGGGACCAGAATAGTTGTTGTACAGTGAATGTGGTGTTTTTAGATGTCAGTATCAAGCAAATTACATCCACGCATTATTAACAACTTTTAGAGTGACAAAAAGAATCGGATCGGTATCGGTATCGGCCGATCCTCAAGGCTGCAGTATCTGTATCGTTATCGGATGTGAAAAAGTGGTATCGAGCCATCCCTAATAAATGTCTCTGAAATCTTCTGACAGAGATGCCTTTTGATTAGTTAGAACTTCACTGTAACAGAATGATTTAAAATAATGTAATATTTGCAGAGTTTCATTCACATGAACCAACATGCAAATGTTAAACCTGAAATTCAGGTAGAAGCCTTTTCCAGAGTATTTCCTTGGGGGTGACCATGGTAAAAAAAAAATAAAAAAATGATGCTTGGACTGCAATAACCAGGGTGTCAACGTAGTATCCCCGGAGAAGCGCACTGTGGCCCAGGTGAAAAAAAAAGTGGTTTGACATGAAAGTTGATGCCAAAAAACGCTTTACGGACCAGAAGGAAAAGGAGGAGACTGGTGGAGGATAAGGTCAACGCCACACACTTAGCGGTTTTTGACATGGGCGAAGCGAGAAGGTAGGAGTGGTAACCGGGAAGGGCGCAAGGCAGTAATTTCGCCTAGGGCGGCAACATAGACAGAACCGCCACTGACGCCACAGGATGAGAGTAGCAATAATTGGACAAACAAACATCCATTCATGGAATATGTCCACGAAATGAAGGTGAAAGTGATGACATCCAAGGAGAACCCCAAGGTAACTGTACTGTTATATTTGCTATTATGTGTGTTACTAATTAACAGGCAAAAGTCAATCCGAAAAACATTTTATTCAAATAAAAATGGCAAATCCGTTTGCAACAATTGAACAACTTAATAACTGTCACAATGATGAGGGTGAAAGTGTGTCAATTTCATGGTTATTTAATACATTAGGCAAATATATTTGTATATTAATGATTTTAAAAAAAATGGTAATTAAATTTCTTTTTAATTAATGTGGTTTTATATACTCTGCATGTACTTAAAAGGTGTCTATTTGCATTTTCTAAGTCAGTTTGGCCTTCCTCATTTGTGTGTACGCATGGTCTGAGGCAGTTCTAAATTTGTTTGCAGAGTAAGAACAAATTTGGGTAAGAAAATATTGATGAATCCCGGATTTGTGCGTCAAACGATCATACGCACAGTTTGTGAATGAGGCCCATTGTGAGTACATTACCTTGTTATCTTAACCCTTGTAAAGCCTTCAGGGTCAAAACAACGCAAGCGTCCGCTAGTCTTTTTTACAAGGCGAGGGCGAGGCATGGGCACGCCGCAGGACCCTGGAAAAAAGACTCGCGGACACTCGGGTCGTTTTGACCCCTTTAGGCTTTACGAGGGTTAATTAATTTATCAGAGAACCACATGCAAAATGAGCCACATTTATGAATTATTTTGTAAATGTGTGTCTAAGTTTCCTCATACAGTTTTCCTGCTGAAAAATGTATCAAATGTTCAGAGGCACATGGTTTCCATCATGTCTACATACATATGTTGAAAATTCCTAATCATTCCTAAATGTGCAGTGAGGTAATTGTCATAAATTAACATAAGGCGACCTTGAGTGCCATGAAAGGCGCCATAACAAATAAAATGTATTATTATTATTATTATAATAATGGCACTGCCTTAGAAATTGCATGTCAGATAAAGGAGAACATCCCCATCATCTTCCAGAACAATGGCACAAAAGAAAATGAAAAATAACTTAAGTGATGTAGAAATTTAGGAAATCTTCAAATATAAATAATCTTCTATTGCAGCAGAGGCAGTGGCATTACACATCACAAAAAGCTGACATGTGAAAAGTGGTCAGTCTCTGGCGTTTGTACCAGATGGGAACAATGACTGCCTTGTGCTGAAACTAATCCCGTCGTTGAAAAAGGCCTCAAGGATATTGTCCTTGTTGGACTATGTGTTGACCAGCAGGAAAATCCAGATCACTTTTTGAGTTTTAGCGTTTTAAATAGCAGGGGTGCAACAATGTCAATGAAAAATGAATGCACATTTGAATGTGCTGAAAAATGGAAAACTAAATCTGAACTGACGATCCTCCCGTTCACTCACTGGTTCTTCAACTGGATGAGCTAGTACATGTCGTTATGTCTGCAGTGGGAGAGAATGAAGAAACAGAGTCAATAAAAATATCTGTGTTGTTGACAAAACAACACTTTGCTGTCTGTGGCACTCAATTATATGTTATCCACTATCACAGGCAAGACAACACACACAGCACCACATATATGCAGACACCACAAAGAGGTCGATCTTTGTAGTGAAAATGAGACTTTCTTTACTTGTTAATGAAAGTTATATAGTATATGTGTATAGTTACTGAACTGACATAAGTGACAACATATTCTTATGTTGTCTGATTATTTATTTTTTACAATGCCTCTGACTGCAGTCTAATTATTCACTTACAATGTATCACAATGGAGGGAAAGTATAAATGAAGTATTACCACTAATTCACCTCAATAAGCAGCTCTGCTCACCCTGCTCACCACCACCTGCAGTATTAGCTGCTGCTGGTTCAGTGCAACACTTGTGGCCTCTGATGTTTGACAACCGAGTAAATCTTTTCCCGCACACATTGCAGCTGTATGGTTTCTCCCCAGTGTGGATTCTTAGGTGTGTTTTCAGATTACATTTCTGAACAAAACTTTTCCCACAAACTGAGCAACTGAATGGCCTCTCCCCAGTATGGCTTCTCGTGTGTGTGATCAATGCTCCTCTCTGACTAAAACTTTTATTACAAACTGAGCAGCCAAAAGGCTTTTCCCCAGTATGATTTCTCATGTGTGTACCCAAAGTGCCACTCTGGCTGAATCTTTTACCACAAACTGAGCAACTAAAAGGTTTCTCCATTGTATGACTTCTCATGTGTGTAACTACTGTTCCTCTCTGGGTAAATCTTTTGCCACAAACTGAACAACCAAAAGGTTTCTCCCCTGTATGGAGTTTCATGTGTCTCTGCAAATGCCCCTTTAGGCCAAATCCTTTTCCACAAACTTTACAGTCAAACGGTTTCTCTCCAGTATGACTGGTCATGTGCCTTTCCAGAATTCCCTTGTAACCAAATCTTTTACTACAAACTGTGCAACTAAAGGGCAAATCCCCTGTATGGTTTTTCATATGCACCTGTACATTTCTCTTCTGATGAAATCCTTTACCACAGACTGGGCAACTAAAGGGTTTATTCTGTGAATGACTGATCATGTGTCTGTTTAGATGTTCCGTCAAACTAAATCTTTTACCACAAACTATGCAGCCAAAGGGTCCTTCCCCAGAGTTCAGTGTATCTAAACCTGAATGAGGTTCATCAGTCTCTTTGCAATCGTCATCGCTGTCTTCAGTGTCAATGTCTGAAAAATCTGAAGAAAAGAATTGGCCATCACTAGTTGGTTCTAAATCACCATCTGGATCTAAGTCCCTGGCTGCTTCAGGTGCTCCACAGTCTTCTCCATCAGCTTCTGTTTTCGTGGGTTCAGTGGAGCTGCTAGCTAGAGCTTGTGGTTGTGAGGATGGAGCTTTCTCTTCATCTTTTTCACTCTTCACAGGGACAGGAGTGAAAGGGATGATATCCACCTCCTCCAGCCCTTGAAGCTGCTCTCCCTCCTGACTGCTCCACAGTTCTTGCTGTTCCTCTTTAATGTGTTTGGGCTCTGGCTGCTCCTGGTCAGGACTGGGGCTCCAATGCTGCTGCTGCTGCTGCTGCTGCTGCTGCTCAGGAAAATCCTCCACTTTGCAGACAAGGAACTGAGGAGAATCTAATGGATGAGCAAAAATAACAACAGTACAACCACTTAAGTCGAATGTGTTTCTGATTTGTCATTTTAAAATATTCAAATATAAAGGAAGACAGGCCACCCATTCCACATTATTTTAAAATTCATCCTAATGTCCTGCCTCACTAAACTGTTAACAATTATAGGGTTTCTCTTGCCATGGTACAAGCCTGACTGCTGGCCCAGGAGCACTCATGTTAACCTAGCAGGATTCTAATGCTATGTTTTTATTTAAGTTGAAGATGGGAATTCTGAGGTACGAATTGCGTCATTTCACGCCCTTTGTGCATTTGAGCTAAATCAAGCAGGAAAAATATGGATGCGACCAAAGTTGTGCACCATAAATGACTATATGGTTCAATGTTGCACATTTACACAACTACTGTTGCAACATGTTGATTAATCCAAAGCACGCCATGTTGAAAATGTACTTTAAACACGATTTTCAAAGTGTAGTTTTCTTACTGTGCTTGATCTGAGTAGTTATATTGATATGACATCAGATCTTTCAAAGAACTCTGGACTTCCGGTTGAGCTAGCGATGGAGTAAGACGTAGGTGTGGGAGCTCCTGCAGACTTTGCTTTAAACAATATTTTTTCTGCGCCTATTTTGCATTCAGTCGTTTGCTTTCACCCGCGTTTAAATCACTGTTGTTTTTCCTATTTTGGAAAAAAGCTTAAATGTCGAACAAAACCACTAAAGGACGGCATGCTACCCCGCGGCCTTGCCCTTTGGCTGCTCCCTCGAGCCCAAGTGATTCTCCTCCCAGCTCCGACTACGCCTCCGCCCCACCCCAGGCACCTGTGGACGCATCGGCCCTGAAAGTTGAGCTCCTCGCCGAATTGCGTAAAGACATTGCGGATATCTTCAAGACAGAACTACGCGCTGCTCTAGGTGAAGATTTATCCACAATCAAACTTGAATTGCAAGCGGTGAAGACACAGCTCGCCAAAGACACAGCTGCAACACAAGCGGATCTGCGAGTGCTAAACGGAACTGTGGTGGAAATGGAACAGGCTCTCTCAACCTGCACTGATGATATTGTCGCGATCCAAAATAAGATTGACAACCTCACAGCTGAAATGACCAGACTGGAAAATAAGTGTGAAGATTTGGAAGCAAGATCGCGCTGAAATAATATCAGGATTGTGGGGGTCCCTGAGGAAGCCGGCAACAACTCTGCCGGTGCAGTTGCGACACTGCTTAAAGAAGCACTCCATCTGGACAAGGAGCCGCTGATGGACAGATGCCACAGGACCCTCCAGGCCAAACCGAGACCCGGGGAGCGGCCGTGCGCGATTATTGCCCGGCTCCACTACCATTCCGACTGCATCGATATTCTGCCACGGGCAAGAGAACGTGGAAAAATCAGTGTCAGGGACATGACCATCCACATCTTCCCGGATCACACGGCAAAGATAGCACGGGCCCGTGCTGCTTTCAACGAGGTCAGGCGCCAACTACGGGGAATGGAAGGAGTAAGATATGGACTCATCCACCCTGCTCGTCTGCGCATTTCCTATAACGGTGAGGAGAAAGTCTTCCTATCACCGGAAGATGCTCAAACCTTCATCAAGAAAATAGGAATGAACGCTGGTTAAGACTAAAACAGGCTACTCTGCACAAGACTAGGCCATACGGCTTGTTTGGTTTTCGAATTATTCATCGTGATGCACCGGGCCTTATAAGTTATACAGGTAATTCAGTACTCTCCAACTCTAATGTTACCCGCTTGCTCACTGAAAACAAGAACTTTTTTGTGCAGAATTACCTCAAAACGTAATCTCTGGCTCATATCAATGTTTATGTGGCAGTTAACATGAAGCCCCGATTCAGATTTTTTTTTCTCTCATGTTCCTGTTACTCAAGCTATTCATACTGTTTATAGCACACTAGTTTAGTTCACCTCCTCTCCTGTTTAAAAAGTCCATCTTAAGCCTCTATGCAAGTATTATACGCTTGTTGTGTATGTTCTTCATAAGTTATGTTACCACAGTTATGTTATCCTACTTAGATGTTAGATGTTGAATAGTCCATAATAACATCAGAAAAAGGGGGAGAGGTGTTAGGTACTTTTGTGGGTTTTTTTTTTTTTGTTTTGTTTAGTTTTTCTCTAATTTTTTCCCTTTTGTAAACAATTTATTTTATCTGTTTTCCATAACCTTATAGTGGTTTAAACTATATCGGGTCTTTTGACCAAATGCGCCAATCTATCGTATATTGTAGTCTGTGGGACTCCACTAGCTCAGCTCAGTGTCTTAGACGTTTACATTTTTTGTATGTAAACGACTTCTTAGGGAGTATACACTGTGGTCTTTTCTGATGGTTCAGGGAGACTATTGGTGTGGGGGGTGTTTGGGTTTTGGGGGGGGGTGGGAGGTGAACAGTGGCTACGGACAGGGGGTTTGGGGAAGTGTGAATGTGTTTATTTGTTAGTGGTTGGGGAAAGGTCTGTGAACTCTCACTTTGGTTCTAGATGTCTTGTTTTTCTCTCTCTCTTTTTTGTATTGTCTAATATAGGTTAATGGCAGGCTGCATTTCAGACCGCAGTGCATCTAGTAGGCCTACAGGTACATCTGTCAGGTTTATAACTTGGAACATTAAAGGAATGGGTAATCCGATCAAGAGAGCAAAAGTCTCCACACACTTAAAGCGGTTAAGTGCTGATATTGTTTTTTTTACAGGAGACACACTTAAAAAATAAAGATCATCAAAGATTACAAAGTCCATGGATTAACCAGGTCTTCCATTCAGAAGTCCAGAGGTGTTGCAGTTCTAATTGGAAATAGAGTACAGTTTTCCTCCACTAAAGTTATAACTGATAAAAATGGTCGGTATATTATTGTAGTTGGTGTCCTTTTTCACACTCCAGTCTTACTGGTTAATGTATACGCCCCCAATTTTGATGATGTCAATTTTGCTCACACGTTGCTCAGCAATCTTCCTTTTCTTAACACGCACCAACTTATTTTGGGAGGAGACTTAAACTGTGTCATTAATCCTGCTTTAGATCGGTCTAGTTCTCGTAACTTCTCTCAATCTAACATGTCTAAAGCTTTTTCTGATTTTATGAATCAGAATGGCTTTATCGATCCATGGAGATTTCGCAATCCCACAGCTAAGGAGTTTTCTTTCTTTTCTAAAGTACATCATTCATTTTCTAGAATCGATTACTTTTTTATAGACAGTTCATTAAATACATGTGTAAACTCCTGTGAATATCAAAGTATCGTCATTTCGGATCATGCCCCTCTGGCCTTAGATATTAAATTCTCCACCCGTATCAGAAGCCCTCCTCTTTGGAGATTTAACCCTATCCTTTTATCTGATAGTAAATTTTGTGAGTTTATCTCAAAGTCCATTGATGATTTTCTTTCTTTTAATCAAAATAATTCCACCTCTTATTCTCTGTTGTGGGAATCGCTGAAAGCATATTTTAGGGGGCAGATTATTTCCTTTTCAGCCCACTCGAATAAAGTATACAAAATTAGGCTTCAAGAATTTACATCTAAAATACTTCAGCTTGACCAAGACTATTCTTCGAACCCCTCCCCTGATTTATTTAAACAGCGACTTAACTTGCAGGCTGAATTTGATCTTGTCTCTACAAGAGATGCAGAGCAGATTTTATTAAAATCACGTAGCTCCTATTATGAACATGGCGACAAGCCAGGGCAGTTACTAGCCCATCAGTTAAAACGTCGTGCTGCATCCCGTTTGATCCCTCAAATCAAAGATCCTTCTGATAGCCTAACCTCTGATCCCATTCAAATTAATAATATTTTCACATCATTCTATTCATCTCTTTATAAATCTGAATTTCCTTCTAATACTTCTAATATGATGAAATTTATGGACGAACTTAAGACTCCAAAGGTTGACCCCAGCTCTGTACAGGACCTTGAAGCCCCTCTTAATATTGAAGAAATTGGACGTTCAATCAGAGCAATGCAGACTAACAAAGCTCCTGGTCCAGACGGTTTTACCGTTGAGTTTTATCGGAAATTCTATGACAAGTTGGCCCCAATTCTTTTGCCCATGTATAACGAATCATTTGGGAGCGGTGCTTTGCCTCCTACTTTAACACAGGCATCAATAATATTGCTACTTAAAAAAGATAAGGACCCAACTTCTTGTAATTCTTTTAGACCTTTATCTCTCCTTAATGTTGATGTCAAGGTGCTGGCAAAATTACTGGCCTCTCGTTTGGAGAAAGTGCTCCCACACATAATTTCAGAGGAACAGAATGGTTTTATTAAGGGGAGGCACATATTTTTTAATACTCGGATACTTTTTGATTTAATATATTCTAAAAGCCAGTCTGAACTTCCTGAAATTATAATTTCCCTCGATGCAGAGAAGGCATTCGATAGGGTAGAATGGGAGTATCTTTTTACTGTATTGAAAAAATTTGGGTTTGGTGATAAGTTTGTTTCCTGGATTCGCCTCCTGTACAACTCTCCACAAGCTAGCATACATACAAATGATAATCACTCGGATTACTTTTCGCTTACACGTGGGATGCGCCAAGGCTGTCCTCTCTCCCCAATGTTGTTCGCTTTAGCAATTGAACCACTCTCCATTGCTCTGAGGACCTCTCCCTTGTTTAAGGGTGTTCAGCGTGCAGGGACAGACTTCTTTTATATGCAGATGATTTATTGTTGTTCATATCTGATCCTGAAACCGGTGTTCCTGCTATTTTATCAATACTTGACAATTTTAGTTCCTTTTCAGGTTATAAATTGAACCTTCAAAAAAGCGAATGCTATCCAATTAATACATCTGCTCTGCATCTTCGGCATACGGACTTGCCCTTTAAGTTCAGTATTTCCGGCTTTACTTATCTTGGTATTAAGGTCACCTGTACGTTACCCGGTCTCTTTTCAGCTAACATTGCTCCCCTTATTTCTAAGATAAAAACTGATTTCCAGAGATGGAGCAGTCTACCACTTTCAATGATTGGTAGGGTAAATGCTGTAAAAATGAATATTTTACCTAAGTTTACATATTTATTTCAAACTGTCCCTTTATTTTTGTCCCAAAAGTTCTTTAAAATGCTTGATCAATTGATAAGTTCTTTTGTATGGGGGGGGGGAGTACCTAGTATCTCTAAATCCTTACTTCAGAGATGCAAACTTAATGGAGGTATTGCATTGCCAATTTTTCGTTACTATTATTGGGCTGCGCATATTCATAAGATCGTCTACTGGCTCGAATCTCCTAATACTCCCTGGTGTAGATTGGAAGCTCTCTCTTGCACGTCATCTTCTTTCTCTGCCCTGCTGTACTCCTCTTTACCTATAAAGATCAAACATTATACAGACAACCTAGTAGTTCTCACCACTTTAAAAATACGGCAGCAATTCAGACAGCATTTTAAGTTCTCATCTGCATCAACCAAGGCTCCAATTTGTAATAACCATTTATTCCCTCCTTCATCCTTAGATTTAACCTTTTCTCAGTGGTACAGTACAGGGATTGAGTTTTCAAGATTTGTATGTGGATGGGGTGTTCTGTACTTTTTCTTATTTGTCATCCACATTTGGTCTACCTCCATCCCATCTATTTAGATATTTCCAAGTAAGACATTGTACCTCTACTATTTTTACCGGTTTTCCTGTACTTCCGCCAAAACAACCATGGGTTGATCTGCTTTCCTTAAACCCACACCAAAAAGCATTAATCTCCAAAATTTATAACTTTCTCATGTCATTTCAAGACAATGGTATGATTAAAGCTAAATCTAAATGGGAACAGGAACTAGTGATGAACTTGAATGATGAGTGGTGGGACAAGGCCATAAAAAGAATACACACTACCACATCTTGTGCCCGACTTAGCCTCATACAACTTAAGGTGCTACATAGGGCTCATCTGTCCAAATCCAGACTTTCTGGAATATATCCAGATGTTGAAGACAAATGTAGTAGATGTCATTGCACTCCGTGCAACCTAAGTCATATGTTTTTACTGTGCCCGCAACTACATAATTATTGGGATGGTTTTTTTAAAACTGTGTCATCAGTATTGAACATTAACTTGCAACCTTGTCCATTAATAGCAATTTTTGGTACCCCTAAGGAAACACTTGCTCTTAATTCGAAACAAAAACAGGTAATTGCATTTACTTCTCTCATAGCTAGACGTGTTATTCTGTTACACTGGAATTCTGCCAAGAGTCCTTCTGTATCCCAATGGCTTAATGACTGCATGTTTTTTCTTAAACTTGAGAAAATAAAATATTCACTGAAAGGTTCCAGGGATACATTTTTTCAGATATGGCAGCCCTTTATTACCCATTTTGATCTTCTACATCGCTTGCCCTCCAATTAATTTTAATTTTAATATGTACCTGCCTACTTATGTATGTTTGTGTACTTATGTATGTATGCATGTATAGATACACTATATTGCCAAAAGTATTCGCTCATCTATCCAAATCATTGAATTCAGGTGTTCCAATCACTTCCATGACCACAGGTGTATAAAATCAAGCACCTAGGCATGCAGACTACTTCTACAAACATTTGTGAAAGAATGGGTTGCTCTCAGGAGCTCAGTGAATTCCAGCATGGTGCTGTAATAGTAATGTAATAGGATGCCACCTGTGCAGTAAGTCCAGTTGTGAAACTTCCTCGCTACTAAATATTCCACAATCAACTGTTAGTGGTACTATAACAAAGTAGAAGCGATTGGGAACGACAGCAACTCAGCCACGGAGTGGTAGGCCACATAAAATCACAGAGCGGGGTCAGTGGATGCTGAGACGCATAGTGCGCAGAAGACGCCAACTTTCTGCAGAGTCAATAGCTTGAGACCTTTAAACTTCATGTGATCTTCAGATTAGCTCAAGAGCAGTGCGTAGAGAGCTTCATGGAATGGGTTTCCTGCATCCAAGCCTTACATCACCAAGCACAATGCAAAGCATCGGATGCAGCGGTGTAAAGCACACCGCCACTGGACTCTAGAGCAGTGGACACGTGTTCTCTGCAGTGACGAGTCACGCTTCTCCGTCTGGCAATCTGATGGACGAGTCTGGGTTTGGTGGTTGCCAAGAGAACGGTACTTGTCTGACTGCATTGTGCCAAGTGTAAAGTTTGGTGGAGGGGGGATTATGGTGTGGGGTTGTTTTTCGGACGTTGGGCTCGGCCCCTTAGTTCCAGTGAAAGGAACTCTTAATGCTTCAGCGTACAAAGACATTTTGGACAATTTCATGCTCCCAACTTTGTGGGAACAGTTTGGAGATGGCCCTTCCTGTTCCAACACGACTGCGCACCAGTGCACAAAGCAAGGTCCATAAAGACATGGATAAGCGAGTTTGGTGTGGAAGAACTTGACTGGCCTGCACAGAGTCCTGACCTCAACCCGAGAGAACACCTTTGGGATGAATTAGAGCGGAGACTGCGAGCCAGGCCTTCTTGTCCAACATCAGTGTTTGACCTCACAAATGCACTTCTGGAAGAATGGTCAAAAGTGTGTTATGTTATATATATTATTTGGTTTTTATTTCTTTTTTTTTTTTGTATTAATTATTTATTTACTTATTATACTTTTATTTATTTATTTATTTGTTTTTATTTTTTTTTTTTTTAGCTTATTATGTATTATCCCACTTATTGTGCATTATTATATGTTAAATTAAATTTTTATTTATTTATTATTTTTTGTTTTTGTTATTCTGTAATTTTTGAAAACTTGCAGAACATAATGTAAGTATTGGAATACAATGTACATCACCCTTCTGCAATAAAAAGAATTATCAAAAAAAAAAAAAAAAAAAAAAAAAAAAGGTTGAGAACTCTGGATTGAGAACCCTTACCCAAGTTCATGACGAGGAATTCCAAGTTGAGAGGGTGTTTTTTTGTTTTTTTGTTTTTTTTTTTCTTCAAATCTCTTGAACTTTACAAATCAAGACTTGATAGTGTAACAATCAGTGTTGGGCAAACTACTTGGAAAATGTAGTGAGCTAAGCTACCAGTTACTCTACATTAAATGAAGCTTCACTACACTGAGAGAGCAAGCTAAGCTACAATACAGTGACAATATGTAGCTCAACTACATCAAAGCTTACGGAGCCCCTAAAGGGACATGGGGAAAATTTTTTTTTAGATATGTTTCTCGTGCGCACGAGAAAGTATTGGATGCGCGCGCATGCCTATATGACACGTCCTTCCGCTCCACGGCGTCAGCCACCACATAAACCTCCGGTTTGCGGCTACCGCAACAGCAGCAGCTGCGTTTTTCACCCGCTCCCTCCTTGATCTCCCTAAAATTACTGTGACAGACGTTAACCGAATCATTCAGGCTAATTCCGCCACAGCCAACAAGAGAAAGGACAAAGGATTTACACTCTACGTGTCAAATTACGTCCAGAACTATGAAGGTAAGTTAAGTGTTTTACGTTAGCCTCAGACTAGACTAGCGTACATGTTAGCGAGTGGCTAACAACGTTAACCTTCAGCGGCATCAGCTGCACTAATGATGTTACTGTTGTATTTTGTCCGGTGTCTTTTTGATAGAACGTATTTAACCCATATCTACATGTTGATCACAGTTTGAAACAAGGCGTGTGTGGCCGGCCCCGCCCTGTGGAACCACGGAGCAGCTCTGTTGTACCAGACTGCCCACTACTCCCAGAAGAAGATCACCTCTGTCCCACCAGTGCACAGCTGCACAGAGTCAGAACAGAGGTGGCACAAGCCAAGACCCATGGTAACTTGCTAAACTTGACTAGACAGTCGTATTTGTGTGTACGTGTGTATAGTGTGTTTACATAATACTAAATAATTATCTTATCTCACCGCAAAGTATTAACCCAGATCCGGTTAAGGCATAAAGTTTGTATTGTTACTTACTGTATCACCTAAATGCTGTCAAACTTGAATCACAATGTCTCTTTGGTTTTATGAGGATTTAAAAGCAGACACATTTCCCAGTCTGATTGCAACTAGCTGTAATGACCTACAGTATATTTACATGGTGATGAAAACCTCAGTGTCTGACCTTTCTGACCTCAATGCTCAAATTTCTGACCTTTGCGTTGTTTTGCCCTTTTTTCACAGGAGTAACCATTGCATCCTTCATATTGTTAAGTGCAAAGCTAGTCAACTCTATCCTTACCACAGAGAAGATGAGAAAGTTCAAATATCAGCGAACATCTGGTACAACTGCTGAACACTGTTGTGTGTCTTTATGCCAGACTACTACATGCTGGAAGTGTACCATATTAATTTGTCTAGCTTTGTACTAGAACATAGAAGTCTGTGGATGGACAACAACCATAATTTGTGTGCGTTTGGAGAATAGTTTCAATGCAATCACATGACATCACTTTCTTTCATTGTCATCTGTATGTTCACCTACTAAGGATATTTCATTGTTAACTTTGAATTAACTACTATTTGTTGAAATACTTGTTTCTTTTTCAACTGATGTGTATGTTTTACTTAATGTAACTTCAACTTTACTGCTTTTTGTGTTAACATTTTGGTACTTTGACATAAACACTTTGGTATCAAGGCCTGTCATATTTTCTCATTACTTTATTTTAAAATATGCACATATTTGTATATTTGATAGACAACTAATCAACACCAGCCATTTGTAATTCAATCAGTATGTTTTTAATTCAAATCATAGTTTGAGGTTTATGACATTTCATTCAGTAAGTTGGAGGTTTATGACATTTCATTCAGTCAACATAGTGGAAAACTACAATCAATGAAATCTCGCACAGCCACAGGTAGTCAGGTGCTGGAAGGCAGCAGGAACGTGCGACACACTAAGACAAACAGATCCTCCGCACACTGACACAGACAGTCCAGTGAAATAAAGTGATTAAGTAAAAGTTTGCGTCAGTGTGCGGAGGATCTGTTTGCCTTATAGTGGAAAACTAATTAGACAAATATATGCTGAGAATGACATAAAAAAAGAAAAAGTCAACCCTCTCCTTTATGATATTTGTGATATCATTGTCACAGGTAATCCTCTGGATAAACATGTCCTCTTGTGTGTAAACAATTGGGACAGAGGTGATCTTCTGGGAGTAGTGGGCAGTCTGGTACAAGAGAGCTGCTCCGTGGTTCCACAGGGCGGGGCCGGCCACACACCAACACTGGCAGCTGTGAGCTCTACAGGACGTGAATCCATCAGTACAATCTGTTACAATACACACATCTTAAGACAAAAGAAAATACTGCATTTGCAACACATTACAGCTACAGTGAGCATAAAGAGGAGATGTGTAAGCAAATAAACAGGAGCATTCACCTGATAAGACCCCTATAATTCTCTAGCCTCCTGTTCTATAAATACCATAAACTGTTAAGAATAAATAAATAAAGACTAGTTGAATCCATTGTAAGCCGAACAGACGTTTATCACAATGGTATGTCTCACAAAAACTTGATCTGAGTAAGTTGTTTTCTCAGGAACCTGAAGTGAACCTGCATGAGGACTCTCCCTTAAACTCAGGCTGTGAGGAGGCTGACTCTTCCTCACTGACCTGTAGCACTGACATCTACCTGTTAGCCCTGTCGGAGCCTTGTTTGAAACTGTGATCAACATGTAGATATGGGTTAAATACGTTATATCAAAAAGACACCGGACAAAATACAACAGTAACATCATTGGTGCAGCTGATGCCGCTGAAGGTTAACGTTGTTAGCCACTCGCTAACATGTACGCTAGTCTAGTCTGAGGCTAACGTAAAACACTTAACTTACCTTCATAGTTCTGGACGTAATTTGACACGTAGAGTGTAAATCCTTTGTCCTTTCTCTTGTTGGCTGTGGCGGAATTAGCCTGAATGATTCGGTTAACGTCTGTCACAGTAATTTTAGGGAGATCAAGGAGGGAGCGGGTGAAAAACGCAGCTGCTGCTGTTGCGGGAGCCGCAAACCGGAGGTTTATGTGGTGGCTGACGCCGTGGAGCGGAAGGACGTGTCATATAGGCATGCGCGCGCATCCAATGCTTTCTCGTGCGCACGAGAAAGTTTCTCGTGCGCACGAGAAACATGTCTAAAAAAAAAAAAATCTCCATGTGTTTTCTCGTGCGCACGAGAAAGTTTCTCGTGCGCACGAGAAACATATCTAAAAAAAAAAAAAATTCTCCATGTGTTTTCTCGTGCGCACGAGAAAGTTTCTCGTGCGCACGAGAAACATGTCTAAAAAAAAAAAATTCTCCATGTGTTTTCTCGTGCGCACGAGAAACATGTCTAAAAAAAAAAAATTTCCCCATGTGTTTTCTCGTGCGCACGAGAAACTTTCTCGTGCGCACGAGAAACATATCTAAAAAAAAATTTTTCCCCATGTCCCTTTAGGGGTTCCGTAAAAGCTACTACTTTTTTTTTTTTTTTTTTTTTTTTTTTTTAACATCAAACCAACTTCATTCCAATAAAACTGTCAGTCAAACAGATAGGCAAAAAAATGTTCAGTTCAATAGTTGATGAAACTGCTCTCTGTGCTTTTACTGCTACAAACCATGGCAATAAAAACAAACAACATGCGGAAATACGTCATCCTTACCAATATAAGGATAACGCCAAAGTAACCACGCTCTTTTGACTCACAACCAAGACCGCGATAATGGCGGCAGCAGGCGAAGAAAGACATGAATCCGCAGAATACGAGTCTCAGTCTGAGTCTGATAATGATCTGGAGGAACTATCAGAAAATCTATGTTTGAGTTTGATAGAGTGAAAGACAAAAAGGCGGACACAGACAAACAGGTGTATATTTTCAAATGCTTTTTGTGTTTGCCGAAGAAAAACTACCTCTCTGCTTACAACAACTCCACGTCCAACCTGAAGAAACACGTTGACCCAAGTTAACCACAGACTTTCACCATGTTTTAATTTGTCTCTGTCAATGCCATGTTGTGAGAATGTGAGTGTGTTGATCACAAACTACATTTTGTACGAAGTGGCTGTGTTCAGTGTTAATTTCGTCGGCTATTTTTGAATTTAGTTTTAGTCTTAGTCTTGTGTCAAATGCCCTTATTAGTTTTAGTAATATTTAGTCAACTTGTATTCTTTTTTGTTTGGTCACATTTTAGTCGATGAAAAGTCTTGGCATTTTAGTCTAGTTTTAGTCGACTAAATTCCAAAGTATTTTAGTCTAGTTTTAGTCAATAGTCTTTTTTTAGTCTTTGAATGCAGATTGACACTAATGTTAATGAAAAAATCTAGTCTAACCAATAGATTCATTTTAGTCTTTTTTCACTCATCTCTAAGGTTTATGTGATTATTACCTGATAAAGTAGCTCCACATGTTGAATGATTAGGAATGTTACGTTGCTAAAGGTGCCTGGTCTGATATTCACAGAAATACATCCATGTTCTAATTTGCTTATTTTATTATGAACCAAAATGATTAAACAACTCTTTAGGACTTTTAAACAGTCAAGATAAAAAAAAAATCATGCAAAAATTAGCATGCAACAATATATTTTTAAACCACTCTTTCGCTGTAAGTACAACATAAGAAACCCACCTTTCTGATCTGAAATGAAAATAGGTCTTAAATAAAGCCTGACATATTCTAATAAAATAAAAAAAATTTACGCATATTGATCCAGATGCAGCTACGACATCTCAAATCAGGAATAATAAGTTTATCTTCTATTGTTCAGTGCATTTTAGGCAGGAATACATTTACTGAAACATAGGTTAACAAGTGAAATGACTGTATTGATTGGCAGCAGGTTTGAACTTTGTTCTCGCCGCGCTACGCTTCAGACAGCGCCGGTGGGTGTGTGCTCCTCAGTCACACATACACACACACACACACACACATACACCCCGGCATGAGCACACAGCAGCGCAGGAGGAGAAAAACTAACGCACATCCAATGAATGCACTTTTTGGTTGTAGGGGAGCGAGGGGTACAACCTAACATTTCAGGGCAAAGGCAAAAAAATGTAGGATATGTAGGAGTTAGAGAATTCATTTTTTAATACAAGCAACATACACACCTCTGCTACAAATGAACACTAACTTTGTTTCTAGAACCTACCATTACCGTGGAATTTCACCCTAAGTGGAAGAAGAGAAATGTTACAATTTACCCCACAGGTGGGGTAAATTGTAACGAAGGGAGTCTTAGTTGTAACACTTAGTTGTAACACTTATGTAACACTCTGTGGATGAATGAATGAATGAATGAATGAATAAAGACAATCAACCCATCCCACAGGGGTTAGGGTTAGGGGACCACAGGCCGTGGCCCAACAAGTGTGACCCGGCAGGAACCCGAGTGGTAAGTATATATATATATATATACCTACATACATACATACATACATACATACACTATATTACCAAAAGTATTCGCTCACCCATTCAAATGATCAGAATCAGGTGTCCTAATCACTTGGCCTGGCCACAGGTGTATAAAATCAAGCACTCAGGCATGCAGACTGTGAAACAAGACATTTGTGAAAGAATGGGCCGCTCTCAGGAGCTCAGTGAATTCCAGCGTGGAACTGTCATAGGATGCCACCTGTGCAACAAATCCAGTCGTGAAATTTCCTCACTCCTAAATATTCCACAGTCAACTGTCAGCTCTATTATAACAAAATGGAAGCGTTTGGGAACAACAGCAACTCGGCCACGTAAAGGCCACGTAAAGTGACGGAGAGGGGTCAGCGGATGCTGAAGCGCATAGTGCAAAGAGGTCGCCGACTTTCTGCACAGTCAATTGCTACAGAGCTACAAACTTCATGTGACCTTCAGATTAGCCCAAGTACAGTACGCAGAGAGCTTCATGGAATGGGTTTCCATGGCCGAGCAGCTGCAGCCAAGCCACACATCACCAAGTGCAATGCAAAGCGTCGGATGCAATGGTGTAAAGCACGCCGCCACTGGCCTCTAGAGCAGTGGAGACGCGTTCTCTGGAGTGATGAATCACGCTTTTCCATCTGGCAATCTGATGGACGAGTCTGGGTTTGGAGGTTGCCAGGAGAACGGTACATTTCAGACTGCATTGTGCCGACTGTGAAATTTGGTGGAGGAGGAATTATGGTGTGGGGTTGTTTTTCAGGAGCTGGGCTTGGCCCCTTAGTTCCAGTGAAAGGAACTTTGAATGCTTCAGGATACCAAAACATTTTGGACAATTCCATGCTCCCAACCTTGTGGGAACAGTTTGGAGCGGGCCCCTTCCTCTTCCAACATGACTGTGAACCAGTGCACAAAGCAAGGTCCATAAAGACATGGATGACAGAGTCTGGTGTGGATGAACTTGACTGGCCTGCACAGAGTCCTGACCTGAACCCGATAGAACACCTTTGGGATGAATTAGAGCGGAGACTGAGAGCCAGGCCTTCTCGACCAACATCAGTGTGTGACCTCACCAATGCGCTTTTGGAAGAATGGTCAAAAATTCCTATAAACACTCTCCTCAACCTTGTGGACAGTCTTCCCAGAAGAGTTGAAGCTGTAATAGCTGCAAAAGGTGGACCGACATCATATTGAACTCTATGGGTTAGGAATGGGATGGCACTTCAGTTCATAGAATGAGTAAAGGCAGGTGAGCGAATACTTTTGGTAATATAGTGTATATATATATACATATATACATGTATACACACACACATACACATATATATAAGTATAAGTGGTAATAGAAAATGATAATGACTATAATGCTAATCATAATAGTTACAGTAATAGTGGTGGTTGTATCAGTTAACCCCCACCCCTCAAAAAAAAAAAAAAAAAAAAAGTAAACAAATAAATAAACAAATAAACAATACAAAAATAAAAGTAAAATAAAGATAAAAATAAAAAATATAAATATTTATATATATGTATAGATATATGTATACATATATATATAAACATCATTCACCTGTTATTTGTTAATTAAGTAGTATGTTTTTGTTGCCCAGGCAGAGGAGCATAATCATAATAATAATTATAATTATAATGATAATAATAAATGTACTTGTGTATTTGTATATTTGTATATATTTGTCCAGTGGCTATTGGTCGTCAGGCAAAAGAGGGAAGATAAAAATAAATAAATATATGAAAAGGTAGTAATTACAATGAATGGAAATGGAGGTTTCAGAGAACTGAGGTGGTTGATATGACTGGTTTGTTGCAGATTATGATTGTAAAAAAGTGATGAATGGAAGCCAGGTAGGGTTATGATTATTGTCAGAGGAGTTTGTATTTTCTAAGGAGATGTAGTCTGTGAGCAAGTTTTTCCAGTGTATGATGTGTATGGAGTTCCGAGACTTCCAGTTCATGAGGATAGTTTTTTTGGCGACAGTCAGCGCCACTAAAAGTGAATAGGCGTGTGTTCTGTCAAGTTTTAATGTGGATAGGTCTCCTAATAAACAGAGGGAGGGGGAAAGTGGGATGTGGCAGCCCATGATTTGGGATAATGTTTCTGTAATGTTTCTCCAAAAGTGGTGAACAGGTGTGCAGTGCCAGGTTGCATGAATGTAGGTATCAGTGCAGTTTAGTGAGCAGTGTTGACAGTTTCCAGATAACGAGAAGCCCACTTTTTGCATTTTGTGTCCAGTCAGATGAGTTCTATGGAGGATTTTGTATTGTATGAGTTGTAAATTGGCATTTGTTGTCATGGAGAAAATGTTCTGGCAGATTTGGGGCCAGAAGTCGGCATCAGGAGCAATAAAGAGATCGGTTTCCCATTTTTCTGAGGGTATGGAGGGTGATGTATCGGCATGTGATATTAATTTTTATATTTTAGATAAAAGTTTTTTTGAGGAAGAGATGTTAATGAATGTTGAGGCTGAAGGGGGGAGGTCTAAATTTATATTCTTATTTTTCATTGTTGATTGGATGGATGATGAAACCTGTAGATATTGTAGAAATTGATGGCTCCCGATGCCAAACTTCTGGACCAGGAGAGGAAATGGAACCAGGGTGTTATTGTTGAAGATATGTTTGAGGTGAGTGATCCCTTTATCTACCCAAGTGCTGAAGTATAGTGATTGTTTATTGCTGATGAAGTCCGGATTGTGCCAGATCGGGGTGAAAAGTGAAGGTGCAAGAGTGGAGTTAGTAATGTTGTAGAATTTCCACCAGGCTGTCAGAGGTGATGATATTGTGGGATTTTGGAAACAGGGGTGTTTTTTGATGGTTTGACTAAGAAATGGTAAATCTGAAATATGGATGTCTTTGCTAACTGTTCGTTCTATATCTAACCAAGTGCTATCTGACTGAGTGGGGTGGGTCCATTTGTAGATGTATTGAAGCTGAATTGCTAATGAATAATATTGAAAATTTGAAGCATTGAGTCCGCCTAATATTTTTGATTTTTGAAGAGTGGCCAATTTGATTCGTGGGGGTTTATTTTTCCAGTAGAATTTATTAATTGATGAATCGAGGGAATGAAACCAGGTGAGAGGTGGGTGAGTGGGGATCATTGAGAGAAGATAATTGATTTTGGGAAGGACTGTCATTTTATTTTATTTTTTATTTTTTTTATTTATTTATTTTTTTTTATTGGGTTTTTTACAAATAGAAACTTCAAATACGAGACAACACAATCAAATACAAGACGTCACAATACATCACAAACATCCAACATGTACCCTCCCACACACCCATGCCCACATACAGTACATACCCTATGCCCAGGGGTATCCAAAAAAAAAAAAAAAACCCACAACAAGGGACAGAATATCCTTAGGAGTTCCAGAGACCCATACATCACTTTTGGGGGAACTCAGCCTCAAAATATGACAGAAAGGGTCGCCAGACTCTAACAAACCTCTGCCTGTCTCTTTGAATAGTGAATCTTAGTCGTTCAATTTTTAAAAAACTCATCACTTCCTCCACCCAACGCTTGTGAGAGGGCGGTGTAGCCTTCTTCCAGCTTGACAGAATTAATCTCCTAGCTAACAGTGAAGAAAATGCAATAGCTTTACATTGATCCGATGATGTTAGTGTATCCCCTGGGACCACACCAAATAAGGCAGTCAGGGGGTTTGGCTCAAGATCCTTACCACAGATGTAGGAAAAAGTATAGAATATTCCTGACCAGAAATCAATTAATTTAGGACATTCACAAAACATATGGCTCAAAGTAGCCTGGTCATGTCCGCACCTGAGGCAGGTTGGGTCCAACCCTGGGTACATTCTTGCCAGCTTGGTTCTGGATAGATGAAGCCTATGCAGTATTTTAAATTGTAGTAAACCATGTCTAACACACAATGAGGATGAATGCACCAATTTCACTGCTACCTGCCAGGTTGTATCTGTTATGGCTGAACCCAACTCCTCCTCCCATCTTTTCTTCACCTGCTCAAGAGAGGGTAAGGCAGATCTTTGAGTATTACTATACACCACAGACATTGCCCCTTTACTTAACGGATGTATATTCAAGCATTCATCTAACCAGTCACCTTGCAGGGGGGACAGAGATGGAGAAAAATGTGCTCTTACAAAACTACGTACTTGCAGGTACCTAAAAAAATGAGAATGGGGCAGGCTAAAATCTGTCTTTAGCTGATCAAATGAGACAAAGCAACCATCCTTGAACAAATTCTTAACACATTTCACCCCGCCCCTATCCCATTCATGGAAAGCAGGGTCGACAAGAGATGGCGGGAAGAGAGGGTTGGCCACAATAGGAGATGAAGGAAGTGGTTTTTTGCTGTTAAAATGGTTCCTAAACTGGGCCCAGATCCTAAGAGAGCTAGATCTGAGACCCAGAATAGCAATTTATGTATATTGGCTGACCAGTAATAATGCATGAAATTAGGTAGTGCTAGTCCACCCTCCTCCTTCTGTCTCTCTAAAAATTCCCTACGTATGCGGGGTAGATTTTTATTCCATATAAAGATCGATATGTGTTTATTTAGTTCTTTAAAGAAAGATTTAGGTATAAAAACGGGTACTGTTTGGAATAGGAACAAAAACTTTGGTAGAACAGTCATCTTCACAGAGTTTATCCTCCCTGCCATTGACAAGGGAAGAGTCGACCACCTCTCCAAGTCCTGCTTAGCCCTCTGCAGTGCGCTCTGCAAGTTTTCCTTAAACAGGTCACTATATTTATGAGTGACCCACACTCCCAAGTATTTAAATTTCTGATGACATATCTGGAATGGAAAGTTGCTCAGTGTCAGTTGGCGTGCCCTGTCATTGATTGGGAAGAGAATACTTTTTGTACAGTTAATTTTATAGCCAGACACTTTCCCAAAATCTTCAATAATTTTGAGGGCAGCAGGAATAGCAGAGCATGGGTCGGACAGAAAGAGGAGGAGGTCATCCGCGTACAGAGACAGACTGTGTGTTTGTCCCCCTCTATATACTCCAGTGAAACCCCTGGCGTTCCTCAACATAATGGCGAGGGGTTCGATGGCGACATCAAACAGCAGCGGGGATAGGGGGCACCCCTGTCTTGTACCTCTGAATAGGGGGAAATAACTGGATGTTAAACTATTCGTCCGTACACAGGCTTTAGGTGCAGAGTACAATAGCTTGATCCAGGAACAAAAAGTATCCCCAAACCCAAATTTCTTTAATGCGCTGAACAGATAGCCATATTGGATTGAATCAAATGCCCGCTGAGCGTCTATTGCTATTAAAACTTCTGGGCTAACATCACTGTGGGATGTGTATAATACATTAAACAAATGGCGAAGGTTACTAGATAGCTGTCTACCCGAAATGAAACCAGTCTGGTCTGGATGGATTACTTTATGTATAATTGGTTCAAGTCTGGCTGATAGCACTTTCGTAAGGATCTTGTAATCGCTGCACAGCAGGCTGATTGGACGATATGATTCACATCTCATTGGATCCTTATCATTCTTTAGGATAAGTGATATTGTGGCCTGTGTCATTGTTGAGGGCAGGGAACCTGTTTTGAGTGACTCCTCAAAAACCTTACACAGTAAGGGTGAAAGCTTAGCAGAAAATTTCTTAAAAAAATCTATAGGGAATCCATCTGGGCCTGGCGCCTTCCCCGACTTCATTTTTTTAATAGCATAGTCAATTTCCTCCACTGAGATCTTTTCCCCTAGACTCGACCTGTCAGTCTCATCAAAAGTGGGGGTTTCCAGTCTACTGAAGAAGTCCTTTACCTCATCCAGATTACAGGCCTCAGATGAGTACACTTCTTTATAGAAGGATTCAAACTGATCATTTATCCCTTTCTGATCAATAATAGCATCACCTGTCAAATTTCTAATTGCAGTTATCTGTCCTGCCGCAGCCGACTGTTTCAGTTGGTGCGATAACAACTTACTTGCCCGCTCCCCATGTTCAAAGTGAGTCTGCCGGGATTTTAAGAACAGATCTTCAATTGTCCCATTGGCTAAGGCGTCAAACTCAGCCTGGAGTGAAATCCTCTCTCTGTATAATTGTTCTGATGGATTCACAGAATGTGCAAGGTCTATCTCTTTTATTCTGTTTAACAATTCTGATGTACGCTTTAATTTCTTTTTATTTTCACTAGCACTATATGAAATTATTTGACCTCTCAAGTAGGCCTTTAAAGTTTCCCACAGAGTAGTCTGACTTATCTCTGGGGATTCATTAATTTCAAGGAAAAAATCGATTTGTGCATCAACAAAACCAGTAAACATTTCGTCCGACAGAAGTCTCGGGTTTAGACGCCAGGTACGCTGAGGCAAGATATTGTCTGGAAAACATAGTTTTAAAAGAACTGGACTATGATCTGAGATAACTATACTTTTATAGTCTACGAATTTCACCAAAGGGAGAAGTTTACCATCTAACAAAAAATAATCAATCCGTGAATATGTCTGGTGTACTGGTGAAAAAAAGGAGAACTGTTTGTCGTTGGGGTATTTAAATCTCCAAGGGTCCACCATTCCATATGCCTGCATAAAGCTACTTATGACACGAGCTGATTTGCTCAGGCTTGTGGATTTAACCCCAGAACGGTCCTGCTTAGACAGCACGGTGTTGAGGTCCCCTCCCAATATCAAGCAGTGTTTATCTAGGTTTGGTAAGAGTGTGAAGAGGTCGCTATAAAATTGGGCATTATCCCAGTTGGGACCATATACACTGGCTAACACCACAGGCATATTAAAGAGATTTCCCTGTATGATCAAGTACCTTCCGTTCCTATCGCTAATAATGTGGGATTGAACAAATTGAACATTTTTATGTATCAAAATAGCCACTCCCCTGCTTTTGCTGTTGAAGTTAGAATGGAATACTTGTGTAAAACCACCTCTATAAAGTTTAGTATGATCTTTATTCGCTAAGTGCGTCTCCTGCAAGAAAGCTATATCAACCATTAATGTTCAGATGCGCAAATATCTTACCTCGTTTTCCCAACTGATTTAGGCCACGGACATTCCAACTAACCACATTCGTATTGGCACTACCTATGTTACCTCTGCCCGAAGCCATGTCATGATTTTGTCACTTGTGTTCGCCATCGAAACCCCTGCCAACCTGCAACTCCACCTGTAAGGCTGTTGCCTTACATACACTGTAACCTCTCGGTACTCCTGTGACTGGCATGGAAACAAATATATCATGTAAAAATACATAAATAAATAGATAAGTAAAAAAAAAAAAAAAAAAAAATTCCCCTGGGCACACACAAACACTATACATACACTGAACAAGACAAACAACATAATGCAGATAAATGTAGAGGAGGTATAGGCTGGTAAGACCCTGGGACAGGGCCCTAGAGTTGGTCTTAACCCCATCAGAGACCACTCTCTTCCTACTCAAGCCTAATAGGACTTTCCAACATAGCCGTGTGAGAGCTCTCAGCAGTAGAGCAAAGAACTAGAGATAGTCATGTACCTAAGTGACTGTATTGCTAAAGATAGTAGTTAGTGAATTTGTGGAGGCAGAAGAATCTAACTAATGGGTGAGGTTTTAGGTGAAACTTAGTGGGCTCTGTGTGTGTGCTCACACCCCCCCTCACACACACACACACACACAGAGAGACACTCACACACACGCACACAAAAATAACTGTATACTCATCTACTTACACGAAGCATAAGGTTATCCCCACAGTAAGAAAAGACCACACCGAATAGTGTTTGCTAATTTAATGAGCAACCTCATTTTCTACAAAGTTAGATTCATTCAAACCACTTGTCCAACAAAGCCGTTTTACAAAGCAATGATATGTGAATATACACTATATTGCCAAAAGTATTCGCTCGGCTGCCTTCACACACATATGAACATGAGTGACATCCCATTCTTAAACCATAGGATTTAATATGATGTGGGCCCATCCTTTGCAGCTATAACAGCTTCAACTCTTCTTGGAAGGCTTTCCACAAGGTTTAGGAGTGTGTTTATGGGAATTTTTGACCATTCTTCCAGAAGTGCATTTGTGAGGTCAAACACTGATGTTGGACAAGAAGGCCTGGCTCGCAGTCTCCGCTCTAATTCATCCCAAAGGTGTTCTCTCGGGTTGAGGTCAGGACTCTGTGCAGGCCAGTCAAGTTCTTCCACACCAAACTCGCTTATCCATGTCTTTATGGACCTTGCTTTGTGCACTGGTGCGCAGTCGTGTTGGAACAGGAAGGGCCATCTCCAAACTGTTCCCACAAAGTTGGGAGCATGAAATTGTCCAAAATGTCTTTGTATGCTGAAGCATTAAGAGTTCCTTTCACTGGAACTAAGGGGCCGAGCCCAACATCCGAAAAACAACCCCACACCATAATCCCCCCTCCACCAAACTTTACACTTGGCACAATGCAGTCAGACAAGTACCGTTCTCTTGGCAACCACCAAACCCAGACTCGTCCATCAGATTGCCAGACGGAGAAGCGTGACTCGTCACTGCAGAGAACACGTGTCCACTGCTCTAGAGGCCAGTGGTGGCGTGCTTTACACCGCTGCATCCGATGCTTTGCATTGTGCTTGGTGATGTAAGGCTTGGATGCAGCTGCTCGGCCATGGAAACCCATTCCATGAAGCTCTCTACGCACTGCTCTTGAGCTAATCTGAAGATCACATGAAGTTTAAAGGTCTCAAGCTATTGACTCTGCAGAAAGTTGGCGTCCTCTGCGCACTATGCGTCTCAGCATCTGCTGACCCCGCTCTGTGATTTTATGTGGCCTACCACTCCATGGCTGAGTTGCTGTCGTTCCCAATCGCTTCTACTTTGTTATAGTACCACTAACAGTTGATTGTAGAATATTTAGTAGCGAGGAAGTTTCACAACTGGACTTACTGCACAGGTGGCATCCTATTACATTACTATTACAGCACCATGCTGGAATTCACTGAGCTCCTGAGAGCGACCGATTCTTTCACAAATGTTTGTAGAAGTAGTCTGCATGCCTAGGTGCTTGATTTTATACACCTGTGGTCATGGAAGTGATTGGAACACCTGAATTCAATGATTTGGATAGATGAGTGAATACTTTTGGCAATATAGTGTATATATACCGACAGATGTACACATACATATTTACTCCCCTCCTTTTACGTCCAGAGAGGTTGGGAATAGATTGCTAATATAAACAATATAGGGCGTCAACATATTCAATATGCAAAACAGAAGTGTAATTCAAAGCATAACAGATATCATTGTTTCAAACAGGCAAAACATAGGACCGTTCAAGCGTGGCACAAATGTAAACAAAGACTAAAAAGCTTTCCCCATTCATAAACTGAACTAGCAGCCACGCCTCCACACCAGTGATCAGGGAGCGCCGCCCACCCCCACCACACATGAGGATGTCCTCTATGATGGAAGCGGACGGCACCCCCCAAGTGCACATACCCACACAAACACAATGTCTTTTATTCTTCTTCTGTTCTTCTTCCCCTCCTTCCTCCTCCTTCCCTTCCTTCTGCCTCTTCCCCGTCCTAGATCCAAGAGAGCAACGACCGTAGTTCACAACTAAACAGAGAGCCGTGGTCCAGGGGCCATGGTAAAAGTATACTGAAAGTTCAAAACTTCAGTGTTTCCTTATATTATGCAAATGCAAGAGTCATTAGGTCCACGGCCCAAGAAAGAGACAAAACAAAACAAAACAAAACAAAAAAACAAAAAAAAACACCTCCGATAAACAGTCTCCGTAATTCGGAGCATTGACGGCCACAGTTCAAAGCAAAGTATACTCCCGCTTCTAAAGCACAGCACGGGCACGCGCGCACACACACACACACACACACACACGCACACGCACACGCGCACACACACACACACACACACACCCAAAGGGCAACATTAGTCGTGCAAAACAAAACATAGCTACCATCAGATATCTATGGCTACCATAGCTACGGTCCCAATATGTATTGCATCTGTAGATCAACTCAAAACAAAAACGATTGCCCTAAGTTCATAACAAAGAGGCGTACATTACATTATGGATGAATGGACACAGTGCTGCAGCAGCAATATAAACCAACTTGGGCATTTCCCATATATCCAGAAAATAATAGCAATAATTTAAAGCAAAGCGACTTCCCACACATACAGGGAGGTAGAACGTCAATAGGATTTTAAGGCCAGGGAAAGAGGGTTAGCCAGAGAGGAAGAAAGAAAGAAAAAAAAAAAAAAAAAAAAAAAAAACAGTAGATCAAGGCATCAGCGTTTTACTTCTTAAAGTACTTATCATAAAACTTCTGGACTTCGTCTGGTGAACTGAAGAAAAACACGTCCTCCCCATGGACCACGCGGAGACGGCATGGATATAGCATGCGGAACCGGACGTTTTTATTAAACAAGGCATGCTTTATATCCTTAAATTCGGCTCGCTTTCTGGCAAGTGCTGGGCTGAGATCCTGGTATACTCTGATGGTGGCTCCTTGAAACTCCAGCTCGTGGCTCCTGGCCCAGCGCAGTGCGGCCTCCTTCTGCTGGAATCTGGAGAAGCAGACCAACATCGGGCGAGTAAGCTTTCTCCCAGCATCTCTCCAGTTCTGGTGGTGTCGGGAAGACATCCGGGCCCATAATCTTCATCAGAAACTCCGACATAAACTTGACCGGGTCTTTCCCGTCCTCGCTGCCTTCGGGGATGTTTAGTATGCGGAGATTAACTCTTCGTGACCTATTCTCGAGGTCATCGGTCCGATCCAGAAGGGATTGGGTCTGGGCTTGGAGTATCTTAATAGTGGACTCGGCGGCCACCAAGCGATCGAAATTCTCACCGGCGACTGTCTCCACAGAGGTAAGACGGGTTTGAAATGAGTTTACTGTTGCATGCAGTGATTCCAGTGAGGCTTGCAACGGTTTGATGGTGTCTTTAATGGCCTCCGTAAATAGAGACCTCTGCTTATCAAACTCTGTCGTTAGGTGGTTGAAGTCGCCGTGTTCATTGTGCAGTATGTGGTGAAGTAGTGGTCAATGTAGTTCTCTAAGAGATCCAGGTCGATCGATGACTGAATGAGGTAGTCCGTTAGTAAATTTGCAGCCGAGGTTTATGGGGAGTGAAAAAAAAAGCTTGCAGAGAAGAGGAAAATAATAATAATAATAATAATAATAATAATTTTAAAGTCCGGAGAGAAAAGAAAAGTTTGTTCTAGCAGCTGGGTGCCGCCATGCTGAATCACGCACCGTCCATCACGTCAGTGTTGCATTCACTGAAGCATCGCAGCTGTTGTGATTTTAAACGATGGGCAATGAATTAAACGCTCTTATAACGTAACGTTATTTGAGCGAAATGTTTGTCATTGTCACTCACCAAACTTGTCCGGTCGACCCCCTTGCTTTGTTAAGACACTGACACGGATCCTTGTTAATCCATTGCCATATTACTGAGAAATGCTGTTCGAATAGGACCAAATCCAAGGGGAACGCAGCTTTGGGCTGGGATCCTGGTATACTCTGATGGTGGCTCCTTGAAACTCCAGCTCGTGGCTCCTGGCCCAGCGCAGTGCGGCCTCCTTCTGCTGGAATCTGGAGAAGCAGACCAACATCAGGCGAGTAAGCTTTCTCCCAGCATCTCTCCAGTTCTGGTGGTGTCGGGAAGACATCCGGGCCCATAATCTTCATCAGAAACTCCGACATAAACTTGACCGGGTCTTTCCCGTCCTCGCTGCCTTCGGGGATGTTTAGTATGCGGAGATTAACTCTTCGTGACCTATTCTCGAGGTCATCGGTCCGATCCAGAAGGGATTGGGTCTGGGCTTGGAGTATCTTAATAGTGGACTCGGCGGCCACCAAGCGATCGAAATTCTCACCGGCGACTGTCTCCACAGAGGTAAGACGGGTTTGAAATGAGTTTACTGTTGCATGCAGTGATTCCAGTGAGGCTTGCAACGGTTTGATGGCGTCTTTAATGGCCTCCGTAAATAGAGACCTCTGCTTATCAAACTCTGTCGTTAGCTGCTCCATAGTGATGAAAACAGCAGATACTTCTTCCGGTGGCTTTGAAGTTGGTTTTGCCGGCGAGTTGTTTGCTGCAAACATAGCCAGCCTCCCTGCTGCGGCTGATGCCACTGCTGCAGCCGTCGCACGTGTCATTGGCGACGGCGTTTGCACGGTGGTTGCTTGTTTATTCTTAGAGTTGCTCATTTTACACCAGGCACTCTAACTTGATACTAATGTGAACGTTTACTTTGTTCTTCTGGGGAAAAAGGGCTCAATAGATCACTTAAGTTTTTAAAGTTAAGCTGAGAGCTCTCCCGCGTGCGTCCTACCTCCTCCGGCGCATGCTCCCTGACTGTCATTTTAATTACTGCTATTCTGCCTAGAATGGATAGTTCTGTTCATCCATCATTGGAGATCGTCATGAATTGTTTTGAGAAGTGGAATGAAATTCAGGTTGATCAACTCTGACAGCCTGGGGGAAATGTGGATGCCTATATAAGTGATATGACTTGTGCAGAAGGGGATGGGTGTTGTAAGGGCTGCCACATCCAGACTGTTGGTGTTTAATGGGAGTATGGAGGATTTGTTCCAGTTTATTGAGTAGTCAGAGAGAAGGGAAAAAGATTTGATGACTTTGATTACTTCTTGTAGTGATGATTGTGGATTCTGAATAAAAAGCAATATGTCATCTGCATATAGGCTGATTTTACGGTGCATGTTGGGAGTTTGGATTCCTGTGATGAGGGGATTCTGACTAATGGCTGCTGCTAGGGTTCAATGAAAATGGTAAACAGAGAGGGAGAGAGTGGGCAACCTTGCCGGGTCCCCCTGTGAAGAGTGAAGCTTTGTGAGGTTTGTCTGTTAGTAATGACTGTGGCTGTAGGTGAGGTGTAAAGTGTTCTGATCCAGTTAATAAATGATTCCCCAAAGCCAAACCTATGGAGGGTGTGGATGAGGAAGGACCAGTTAACTCTGTCAAAGGCTTTTTCTGCATCTAAGGTGGCTATGATTGAATTATGGTTGTGTGTGGCTGAGTGGTGCATTATATTGAATAGTCTGCGTGTGTTATTGGATGAGTTTCTTCCTTTGATAAATCCTGTTTGGTCCGGATGAATAATGGATGGAATTATTTTTTCTAATCTGTGGGAGAGTGCTTTGGTGATAATTTTTATGTCGACGTTGAGGAGTGAAACGGGACGGTAACTTGATGGCATGGTGGGGTCTTTGTTTGGTTTGAGGAGGAGTGAGATGGATGCTGAATTCATGTTGGGCGGAAATCTGGAGTTTTGTCGTATTTCGGTTATCATTCTATGGAAAAGTGGGGCTAGGATGAACCAGAAATGTTTGTAGAACTCAGCAGGGAAGCCATCAGGACCGGGTGCTTTATTGTTAGGCATTCTATTGAGGGCAGATTGGATTTCTTCAGGAAATAGGGGTGTGTCTAAAGTGTTTTTTTGTTCAGGGGAGAGTTGGGGTAAATTGAGGCTGGTGAGAAATAGTCTGATGTCTTTTTCCTTAGGGTTATTATCTGAGGAGTACAAGTTGGCATAAAATTCTCTAAATATTTGATTTATTTCGTCGGGTGAGTTTGTTGGCTTCCTTGTTTCTTTTGATTTGGTTTGCGAGATATTTACCAGATTTGTTATTGTGATGGAAGTTTTCTTGTCGGAGTCTGCTGATCATAAAGTTAAGGTGTGTTCACACCGGACGCGATAACGCAAATTCGCGCGTCAAGTTTACATTAAAAGTCAATTCAAAGACGCGATGACGCGCGATTTCGGGTCGGGCGGCGCGTTTCGCGCGATACACGCGGCGCGTTGACGCTGTATCGCGTCGCGTTGGACGCTGTATCACGTCCAACGCCTCATCGCGCAAGTTGAAAAATTTCAACTTTTGACGCGACATCGCGTGGTGTTTTGACGCGATAGCCAATCAGTGTTGATATTCTCCCTACGTCACCTATGTCAAGAACTGCCAAAGGAAATCGAAAAATGGAGGACAATATTATTGTTGCCGTGTGCGGGCTACTGGGCTGCCAGGCTGCCGTGTGCCGTGTGCCGGCTGCCAGGCTGCCGTGTGCGGGCTACCGGGCTGTCGTGTGCCGGCTGCCGGGCTGCCCTGTGCCGGCTACCGGGCTGCCGTGTGCGGGCTGCCGGGCTGCCGTGTGCGGGCTGCCGGGCTGCCCTGTGCCGGCTACCGGGCTGCCGTGTGCGGGCTGCCGGGCTGCCGTGTGCCGGCTGCCGGGCTGCCGTGTGCCGGTAAATTTTGCGAATATGTGTCCATTGCTAATGCAGCTATTGGATGTAATTTACTATTAACCATGCTAGCGGTAACGTTAACCCGGCATATCTGTCTCGCTACGTGTGTGCGTCTTGTCAGTGGATGTGTGTCGCCACAGATGGAAAAGTCTGCGGGACACCTACATCAGGGAGAGGAAAGAGGGAGAGAGGAGGGCGGATTCGCATCAACGCGTCCATCGCGCGATAGACGCGATTGAGGAAATAAATGATTCCATGGTCACGCGGCGCGTTTTGGGCGTTACGCGCGATTTCATCGCATTCATCGCGTCCGGTGTGAACACGGCTTTAGTTTTCCTGTTCAGGATCTCATTTATTTCTAGTTTATATTGTCTTAATTTCTTTTCATTTTCTTCTGTTGGGTTAGTTGCATTGACGGTTTCTAGCTGTTTGATTTTTTCTTGTAACTCAGATTCTTGTTTGTTTTCTTTCTTTTTCTTATAGGCTGAGTATGAAATGATAATTCCTCTGATGACAGCTTTACCTGTTTCCCTTAAAAGTGTGGGGCATGGCTGTGGGGAATCATTTATTTCCAGGAAGGATGCCCACTCTCTTTTAATGAGGTCGTTAAATTCAGGATCTCTCAGGAGGGATGTGTTAAAGCGCCATCTGGTGACTGGTTTGTGTGGTCTTGGTGGGTTCCATTTGAATGATACTGGGGCATGATCACTGATGATGATGGGGTGGATTTGATGATCAGAGATATTTGGGATGATTGAATTAGTGGTAAGGAAGAAATCGATGCGTGAATATGAATGATGAACAGATGGAAAAAAATGAGAATTCTCTTGCAGTTGGGTGTTGTAGGCGCCAACTATCGCCAAGACCAAAATCACTCATGAACTGGATTATTGTATGTGTGGACTGCCAGGTGCGTGTATTGCTAGATGTGTTGGATCTGTCTATTGATGGGTTTATTACTGTATTAAAGTTGCCGCCGATTATTATAGGGGAGTCAGAAAAGTTGGATATGGATGAAAAGAAGTTATGAAAAAAAGACGGGTCATCAGTGTTTGGGCCATATAGGTTACCAATTGTCAGTGGGCTATTGTTGATTGATATGTTAATGATGATTAAACGTCCTTCTGGGTCTGTGATGGTGGTGTTATGGATAAATGATATTAATTTACTGATTAAAATACAAACCCCTCTTTGTTTTTTATTGTAATGTGATGAAAATGAGTGAGTAAACTGAGAAGATTGTAATTTGATGTTGTCTGATTCTGAAAGGTGTGTTTCCTGTAGTAGACAAATATCTGCATGGAGTGAGGTGAGATGATTAAATACTTTACTTTTCTTAGTCTGAGTACCAATGCCACGGATATTCCAAGAAACGAATTTTATTGCTGACATGTTGAGTGACTGTTATCAAAAGGAGAGGGATTCATTATTCTGAGTGAGTGAGTGTGTGTGAGTGTGTGTGTGGACATATGCAGGTTTACAAAACAAAGAGGAACATATACGGCAAGGTTTACACACATAAAAACAGAAAATACAACACAAACGCTTAATAATGAAGCACATAGAGAGCGCTGCGAATCTGGGTCGTCTGTGATGTGTTCAGGGATGCCAGAAAAAACCAAGTTGTCTCTCATACTGCGTGCTTGTAAATCCAGAATTGTTTCCTTCATTGTTTTATTTTCGGCAGTGACAGTGGTGAGCTGGGTTGTAACAGAAGTGAGCTGGTCGGTGATGGTATTGACGGTTTTGTGGAGGGTTCTGTTTTCCTTGGTGAGTATTTCAATCTGTTCGTGGCTGTATTCTAAGCTTTCACGGAGTGACTGGAATTCTTTGTGTAAAACTTCAATAAGTGCGATTCTGGTGTCAAGCCCGGAGAGTTTTTGGTTAATGGAGATTAAAATGTCGCTTACCTCTGAATGATGAAGTGAGTTCGGGGATGAAGATAGAGATGTGTTTGTACTGGGTAGGGAACCTGAACGTGGTCTTTTGTAGGCTGGAGAGAAGCTGGATTTTCCGGGGGTGGTTGAAGTCGCCGTGTTCATTGTGCAGTATGTGGTGAAGTAGTGGTCAATGTAGTTCTCTAAGAGATCCAGGTCGATCGATGACTGAATGAGGTAGTCCGTTAGTAAATTTGCAGCCGAGGTTTATGGGGAGTGAAAAAAAAAGCTTGCAGAGAAGAGGAAAATAATAATAATAATAATAATAATAATAATAATTTTAAAGTCCGGAGAGAAAAGAAAAGTTTGTTCTAGCAGCTGGGTGCCGCCATGCTGAATCACACACCGTCCATCACGTCAGTGTTGCGTTCACTGAAGCATCGCAGCTGTTGTGATTTTAAACGATGGGCAATGAATTAAACGCTCTTATAACGTAACGTTATTTGAGCGAAATGTTTGTCATTGTCACTGACCAAACTTGTCCGGTCGACCTCCTTGCTTTGTTAAGACACTGACACGGATCCTTGTTAATCCATTGCCATATTACTGAGAAATGCTGTTCGAATAGGACCAAATCCAAGGGGAACGCAGCTTTGGGCTGATAAAACTGGATGTATACTTTGTCGTACAACATCCTTGCATGCCTGATTAACAGCCTCACAATCCATAGCAGAAGTGCGTGTTGTGAGCTTGTAGATAGGCTATTTTCGATGCAGCATTGAACATGGCTAGTTGGCTCCTACAGTACATGGCAATCGACCCCTTTTTTCTTTTGCACTTATTTTACACAGTAAGATACATTGTTAATCTAGTCATGTATTATATTGTACTTGTATCTTGTGTGGCTGTATAGGAACAAAATTATTTAATTAGTTATGGTTCCTCAGTCATTGTAGAGAAATAATAATTATAATCACACTAATAAACATACACTGTATATACAGTGAGACTTAAATAATCAAATAATAGATTTGGGAATTAAAATGGTGGAATGATAGTGACACATGAAACTCTCAATGTGTTAAATTATTTTTCTTTTTAAAGCAGTCACCTACCATATTCTGTTAACCTTTTGATGCTAATCACAACAATTTTAACTGAAGTTATACTTTGTCTTTATACAGAGGTGTCATGAATCACACAAGAGGAAATACGCAGAACTGACCAAAACGTCCTTGAAGAGAAAATCTAAATCACTGCCTGGGACATCTTCCACGAATCACAAACAGATGAGGCTTGAAGAAACTAATCAAATCTCACAGAAGACAGTTGACAATGCAGTACTCAACTTAATAGTCCTGGTGGAGTTCAGGTGGAGTTCATTGATGTTGATGCCATTTTGGCTGAAAATGATGGTCTCCAGTACGAGCTCCCAAAGCATCATTGGGGTGCTTGTCATCTGTTAAATCTTGTGTGTTCAGTGGATGTGAAAGATGCAGAGAAGACTGCACACTACAAGACACTGTCAAGGTCCACCTTTGGCAAATCTCAAGCTCTGTGGAACAAGACATCAAGACCCTCAACTGCAGCAGAGGTCGTGGAAAAGCACTGCAAACTTCAGCTGGTACAACCTAATGCCACAAGATGGAACTCTTTTTACATGGCTGTGGAGCGGATTCTGAGGATCATCAAAGAACAAGGAGAGGGATCTGTGAGAACTGTGTGTGCTGCATTCAATCTTCCAATGTAAGTTGTGAATGTTTGTTTCATTACCTGCAGATATACTTACTGTACTACAATTACCCTTTGCTGAACCTTTCAGGAAAAAAGTAATGGTTAAATGTATTAACTAAATGGTAAATATAGCCCTATTTTTGTCGATGCCTTACCCCTTATTCCAAAACAGTTTTTTCATTTTTTACTATTTTGAAAAACATTTTTAAATGGCTCAAATAGCTGATCTACAAGCTCACAACATGTCAGTGTAGATTTGCTATTTGACGTATTTCAAAGTGTTTTTCAAAATAGTAAAAAAGGCAAAGAAGTTTGGGGATGAGGGGTAAGGCATGGACAGAAATGGGGACCAATTATCTCATAGTATAATGTGTGTGTGTGTGTGTCTGACAGGTACAGTCCAGCTGAAATCGCCTTTTTGGGTAAATATGCCAACACCATGTCTCCGGTTGCAAAGGCACTGGACATACTGCAGGGAGAGAAAAACATTCATCTGGGATGGCTCCTTCCTACAATCACCAGACTCATCTACAGGTAGGGGTGGGCGATATGGTGATAAATATTGTAGTGGCGATACAATGTCTCCACGATATGCCTTTTCAGAGATATTGTATATATCGTGATACAATGAGGGAGCCACATAAAAATTCCTGTTGAAATTTTGATACAGAGATTCATTGTAGGACTCATTAAAACCTGCATTTTGGCCTAAATGATCTGTTACTCTTTTTCTGTTAGTTTTTGTTACCTTGTAGGTAGTTTTGTAGTAAGTTTAGTAATTTGAAAAATAACCACAAAAACCAACATGAAAAATAATTTGGATAAGATCGTGTATCATGATACAGCTTGGAAAAATATCGTGATTATATTTTTCCATATTGCGCACCACTATCTACAGGCTTGAGAAACTATTTGGGGAAATGATGCCTGACCCAGAGCTGATTGCTGCAGCTATTCTTCACCCAAAGTTCAAATAATCCTGGACCACTGATGATGTCCTCAAACTAGGTGAGAAATTCTACATCACTCCTTTGGTCAGGTTCTCATTTATACTTTTTTTAAACACTAAATTAATAAGTCATTCATACCAGAAGACCTGATAGATGTAGCCTATTTATTCCTCCTTAAAAGCAAGCGATTTCTAATCCATTCAAATGATTTTAAAATCCTGAAAACAGCCAATGCAATGACTAAAATAAGTATAATAACTGATGATGATAATGATAATGATTGTTTCATTAAGGCCTCGGATACATCAAGGAACATCTTCCTGACTATGATGAACCTCTTCAGCAGCCGAATGACTCTTCAAGCACCTCCGACGAAGATGACTTCTTTTCCGGTATGAAGCACGCAGACAGCCAGGAAACCAGTACCACCAAGCAACTGGATACATACCTGGCATGTACAGATGGAGGTATGGACATTTTTAAAACTTGCCCGGCTGTAGCCAAACTGTCACTCAAGTTAAACACAGCACTACCCGCTTCTACTGCCTGTGAAAGGCTCTTCAGTGCAGCTGGATTGCTCTTAAGCCCAAGACACAATCCACCATTCCGACGCTGGCAGCACGCATAGTTACTGTTGCTGTCTCACAAGCCATTGCCCTACCTCAATGCAATCACCTGGTCTCACGGCAGTTACAACTTCAGAATGTCAGATAATTTAGCATTAATCCCCGATACTTTTGGGCTACATTTTCTAACGAACGACATAACAAATTTTTCCAAGAAGGTGTTGACTAAAGGGCTAAATTATTTTACCCAGGGATATGTCCATAATATCAAAATTTTTGATAAAGGAGCTGCAGGTGACATCGTTAATAATGTTAACGTTAGAGTGGATGCCAAGTGTTGGCGTAGCATGAGGAAAACACAACCCCCTCATTCAATGTCAATCGAGATACACCAGGAGAAAATCAAGGAGTCCTATTGCAGTTGCAAAGCCGGGTGAGTAGGCTATTCATTCATTCTTATAATGGTTAGACTGTAACTATACCTAGCTAACGTTAGCTAGAATGATAGAGGGCCAACACAAACAACGTTATAACGTTATAGCTAGAACTAACGTTGCACTTTTGGACATGTCATTACACTACGTTAGCGTATCCCACGGTAGCACTCAAGGCCACTTTACTTCTAAACAAATTAATCTGCTTACCTGCTAAATATGCATCATAGGACAGAAGTCTAGTCTAAGTCTTAACTCCTTTTGACCTCCTTGGGTGAACTGCATCCTTAACTGAAACAACCTCAGGTTTGGGACCGGATAGCTGGGCGGTCTTAGAGCGCCTTCTAGTGTCAAGGATTGGTAACGTTACTAATGTATTGTAAATGCACTAAGAATAATTTTCTTATCATCCATTTGATTGTTGCCTTGCGTCTTTCCAGAATAAATGGACAGTGTTCACACGGGGTTGGCCTGATCAAGTCCCTCCAGGGGTTGAAATTACATAACTTCAGCCATGTCCCAGAGCAGCAAAGCTGTACAAGTATACCACAGCAGTGGCATGTCCCCAGAGGTGATAAAATAGAGCCTGTCCCCATCAACCATGTAGTCGTTGCAAAGCCATCTGAGAGCAGAAAGAGACGCCCAGTGGTGTGCAATGTCGACACTTCCCAAAGGTAAAATTACATTACATACATCATTTAGCACTTTAATCCAAATCAACAACAGTAGTAAGAAATCAGGAAGACAATGTGACAAAGTCAAACAGCCAAATAAAATATCAAAAAATTTATTTATGGTACTAGAATAATGTTTATACATAAATTAGCTTACACAGAAAACATTATAGAAAATATATTATTATTAATAGACACATATTATTACATGTAGAAAACATCAGTATGTTAATTTATGTGATATGTATTCTTCAGACTTCCAGATGTAACTGAGCAGGATGTTGCTCATCTGAGTAGCTTGACTGGAACGCCTTTGGCACACATTCTGTCCACCAAGGTGCCAAAGATGACCACCCCTCTTGGAGCAGTCCAGATTGGCTCACTACTGTCCTATCAGGTAAGGCAATAGTTAATCTAGTCAGTTACAAATACATCCTGGAAAAGGGTCAAATAACAACAGACTGACCATATCTGGTTTATATTCGAGAAAAGGTTGGTTGGTATGCATTCTGATAGAATCCTGTATGTCTTAACTTTCCGTATAAGCCGCTCAATGTGTATCCTGTGTTGTGCAATTTTGTTTGTTAACTTAACATCTGACTGTGACATCTGAAAATTACCTACGGCAAATGGAGGGATATTCAGACACAGACCTAGCTCTTTTAGCTCTTCTTGTATAGTGAACCCTTTATCGGCCATAATAGCATCGTTCTCTCTAATGTAACCATGCACCTTTAGACTAGCAAGTACATCATAAAATCCACTTTGTTTGGTGAGTGCTCTGTCAGATATTTGTCCTGTAAATAGCTCTGACACAAAAACAACAGACCCGCTTGGATCACATGCAATCAATGCCTTTAGGGTTGTGCTTGACTTATAGTCAATGTACATCTGGCTCTGCAAAGCCATTGCAGATGGCACGTGGGTCTTAAATTCAGTACCATCTATGATGACCAAAGTGGATGGAAAAGCTTTTCTGAACTTTTTTGGCATGTTGCTTATGATGACGTCTCTATGAGGCCATATGCTTAGTTGTCCTAATTTGAAGTACATCAGGCTTATCCATGTATTAAAAACAAGTCCTGATGACTGCAGAGACACTCCAAATCTGACCGCCAAATCCTTAAGGCCAAAGTTGTGTCTCAGCCTACAAAGGGTCAGAAATAGTCCATTTTCCTTCCCTAAGAACTTGGTGTCCCTACGACCTTTCACATTAGGCCCCTCACTCCCAGCAGGCACAAAAAAAGCTAACAATCCCAAAAATCTTAAATATGTGATACCAGTGTAGTACTTAAAGAGTCCCTTTAACTTTGTCTCTTTTTGGACCACCCTTTCCACGGTACAGGTCTGCTCCTTTGTGAGGGACTGGATTTTCTCTTCCTTCTCAGTCAGCTGCTCTCTCAACCATGCTATGGTCCTCTCCTTCTTTTGCAGCTCTGTCGTCAGTCTTGCTACTTCCGCACTGCTTCCCAGTAAATCTAAAGGGTTAACCCCTGGAAAGACAAATGTTAGATTATTGTTTTGACAATTTCCAAACAGACATGACTTAACCAAATTTTGCTTTTATCCTACAGACAAGAGATCTGAAGAAAACACAGCTGGTTCCACAACAGAGATGTGGAAATCTCTCTGTGCACCAGCCATCTCCAGTGAAGCTACCAGATGTCTACAAAGAGCTGAATACAGCAGATGAAAACACAGACCTGATAACACTGGAAATGAACACTCGGGCGCAGGCTATGTCAGATGTCTGGTTTAAAGAGAGGAGCTCCCGGCTGACAGCTTCTAAGTTTGCAAATGTGTTAAACAGAAAATCTGCACCAACTCCAAAATTTATGGAGACAGTCTTCCCATCAAAATCAGTCAGAGCTGTAGCAACAGAATATGGGAAAAGAAATGAGACAAGGGCCAAAGCAAAATATCTTGAAATGTATCCTGCCAGGCACTTTCACGAGTGTGGCCTCGTTGTTAATCGAGAGTTTGATTTTTTAGTAGCTACACCTGACGGGAAGTTGTGTGACAATGGTGAGAGTGGCATAGTAGAAGTGAAATGTCCATATAAGGCAAGAAACCACGTTATATCGGATGGATGCGACGAATTCCCAGATTTCTGTTTACAGAAAGATGAGAGAGGCATTGTTTCACTGAAGAAGTCACATGACTATCATTTGCAAATACAGGGTCAGCTCATGGTGACAGGCTGTCAGTTCTGTGAACTTAGTTTTTACACAGAGATATCTTTGTGGAAAGAATACTCCCAGATGTAGAATTAATGGAAAAATTATTGCACACACTGTCTGCATTCTTTAAAGAGCATGCGGCCCAGTTCCTAAGTGACAGACAGTAGTAAAACCTTACATTGTCCTTCAGTAGCCATGGAGGTCTGTGTAGCTGAACTGAGCTCCGATTGGCGGAAGACATCTGGTGAGGGATTGATGTTGCTGTAACGATATCATATGATAATCAAATGAATGCACTTCTATTAATCCATTATTATTATTATTGTTATTACCCTAAAATATTCAGTCTCACTCAATCCTATTTATTTTTATTTATCTATCTATGTATTTATTGTATATTTATTACTTATTATTGTTTTATTGTAACACATTTGGCTACAGTGTAAATAAAAGTAAATAAATTCTTGATTTTGTAGCACACGTTATTTATGCCATACTAGATCTTGCAATAACGATGGCATGTAGAAATCTGAATTCAAACAGCTTTAAATTAATTGTGTTTTTATAAGTGATTCATGTCTCTATTCAGTAGGGACTAGTGTTCAGACAATGCCATCTTTGCAAGAACACTGAAAACTTACACGTCATTGTTTTCCTCTGGTTTTAAGCCTACTTTCTTGTGTGTGTGTGTGTGTGTGTGTGTGTGTGTGTGTGTGTGTGTGTGTGTGGGTGGGGGTGGGGGGTGGGGGGGCAAAGTGGTTTTCAGCAGATGCTCATCTTTTCCCTGGTAGGGGACGTGCTGGTTTAAGTGGGGTCCCATCTGCATTCATAGGGTCTGGAAAACGCTCGGTGGGTCCATCCCCACCAACGAAATGCTATAAGGTGAGCAGGGGCAAGAAAAAAATTGCTGTCAGGCACAACTGTACCTCCCTCTTTCTCTCTTACACCCCTTTGAAATTTGTCGTACAGTGTTGAGCCCTCAGCATGTTCCTATGTTTTAAATAACGCTATTAAAAGCAGTAGTTCTCTAACCAAATTTCTTTGCTCACTGTTCTATTTCCACAACAGTCCATCCAAGTAGCTTTACAAGCACTAGAAACTCAAAATAAGCTCTAAAATTAGAGGAAATACCTTGAATAATCCAACTACATCAAACTATTCTTCAAAAAACATATTTATTGTAGTGTCAACAAAAAACAAAGCAAGATATGGCATCAAATAGTGACATACAGTAGGCCTATATGTTTGAGTTGTACATTGTCCCTTTGAGATAAATAAGAAAATGAAATGAAACTATGCCACGAAACAATGCAACTCAAAATGCAAAAAATAGATATCTACCTAGAGACAAACTCAAAATACCAGTAAAATATGAACTATTTCTGACATTAATATTCTGACAGATTTTCTGAAAGAATAAAAAGCTCAGTATTTGCTCCTCCTGTGGTCTGTCCTCTCTCTCCCTCACTGTCCTGCACTCGCTTGAGCTTGGAAACAATCATTAGCTGTTAGCTTAAACAGTGAGCTGAAAGAGGCAGGTTTTGGATTAAGCAGGAAAAATATCGCTTTTCATATTACAACCTTGTGCTTGGTGAACAAGTGGTGTGATAAATGACTCACTGGCTTTCACTTGAGGAGGTTTTCTTGCTAGTTCTCATCAGGCTGCTGCCTCTCAGGCTGACGGACTGACTGAAAGTTACCGAGCTGCCGCTCTGCCGGCAGCAGGATGCGGACCAAACCACTTTGAGGCATGGGGGGGTCTTAACTTTTAAACACTTAAAAACACACTGTTTTACATTTATAAATAGCACCGCTTGCATTGTGCTTTCATTGAATATTACTATATTACTGCCTTAGCTGACGTTACTTGTTGGCTAGCTAGCTACGTTACCTGGCAACTTTGTTGCACTGCTTGTTAAACCGTTATGACTAGACGTTGCGAATGGGGCAAAATGTCATGTAACCACTTGGATAATCGCAACAAATAGCAACTATCAACAAAAAGTGTAACATTTAGGGCTTACCTTCGAGCATACAGCCTTGTTTTTGTTGATGTTATGTACATTCAGCTGTTCATGTGGCGTTCCGCAGGCTTTGATCCACCGCAGACATTTCTCCAATTGGGTCTTTGGCTTTGGGAAATTAATTAAACGAGCTCCGTCAAGCTTCTCTGGGTACCTTTGGTCACCTTTGCAGGTCCCCCAAGCACAAGTAAGGACCATTTCTATGAAATGGTAACATTCAACGCAAACTTCACCGCAAGACTTCAGCTAAACAGTCTGGTAGCCTCGTGATACACTGTCGCTAAAGAAGTTTGTTTGTGAGACATTAGTTGCAGGTGGAATTATGAGGGGCGTGGCCTTGTGAAATCAGCCAATCCTATTGGCTATATTCTCCGGGTCGGAATCGTCCATTCATTCACAGAACTAAGGAAAACCAGCTACTACCAGCTACTACTGAAGTTGAAGTCTTCAAGTTTGAATAGTTTGACCAGGCTGACAATTGTCACAACTAGAGACCCCTATCACTTGATTTGACAGTACAGTCCAAGTGCACTTCTTTTTTTTTAAAACAAGCAAACAAAACAAAACAAAACAAAACAAAAAAAAAACAGAAGGCACTTCCTTGACCTTCAGAAACTTGAGTGGGCACTACATCTTGCCTGGTTTTATTAGGGCCCGAGCACTGTCCCAGTGCGAAGCCCTATTGTATTTGCTTCGTTTCTTTTTAGGGCCCTCGCCTCTCTGGAAGAGGGCCCTATTGTATTTCGTTCGTTTCTTTTTAGGGCCCGAGCACTGTCCCAGTGCGAAGCCCTATTGTTTTTGCTTCGTTTTTTTTTTTCTTATTAGGGCCCGAGCACTGGAACAGTGCGAAGCCCTATTGTTATTGCTTCATTTTTTCTTCTCCTCCTTTCTTATTATTATTACGTCAAAATAGGCCTTAATTTGACCCCCTAAACATGCTCAAAAACTCACCAAATTTGGCACACAGGCCAGGTCTGGTGAAAAATTTGATAAAATGGACAAACAGACCCCCAAGGTGCAAAAATGGGCTCGGTAGCGCCACCTAGGCACACAAAGCCAGCCGCTGCGGCCCACAGGAATGTGATAGAAAGACCAAACCACTGCCGAAACGTAGGTCTCATCAAGCCCTACAAATCACGCACTGACACCCCCCCTCTAAAACCAACAGGAAGTCCGCAATTTGCGTTGGAATGTTCACGTTCTCGCCCAAAATTCCGCTTTGAACAAAATCTATCTCCTCCCAGGGCGTAAATGGTAGCGGCTTGAAAATTTCACAGATCACAGAGGACACAGTGCTGAACAAAAGTTCTTAAGGATTTATTATTATTTCGAATCGTTTGGATTTTATAAGCCCTCAAAGTCGGAGTGGCCAGAGCCAAAACCTCATTTTTTCCCATGGAGTTTGGTGGGAAGAGGCTGACACTTGGCACTAATTAAGCCCCTGGAGTCTAAGGTAAAAGTCTGACAGCTTTGAAAACTATGCAGATGGAAAGAGGACAAAAATTCCTACAAAAATATGTAGTTTTGATGTGGAAAGGACCAAGTTTGTGGGAGCTGTGAAGAGTTTTCAAACATTTTTTCAAACATTTAACTCAAAAACGGTAACAGATAGCAAAATCATGTAAATGGGACATTTACAGATGCGAGTCTCGTGACTCGTTTAAGCTTTGAATCAAGTCAAACAGACCCCAGTCAGTTCGGACTGGCAGTCTCTCCTCCTCCACTCTAGTGCTCAACACCGGAGCGCCCCAGGGCTGTGTGCTCAGCCCCCTCCTGTTCACGCTGTACACCCACGACTGCAACCCCCGACATGGAGAGAACTCTATTGTGAAGTTCGCGGATGACACCACCATCATCGGCCGGATTTCCAACAATGATGAGTTCTCATATCGGGAGGAAATCAACCATCTTGCAGAATGGTGCACAGACAACAACCTTCTGCTCAACGTCAGCAAAACCAAAGAGCTGATAGTTGATTTTCGAAAAAAAGAGGCAAAGACACACAACCCTGTCTACATTAATGGAGCTGAGGTGGAGCAAGTGAGCAGTTTTAAGTTCCTGGGAATCAACATAACAGAGAACCTAACAAGGACTTCACATATCTCTGCCCTGGTTAAAAAAGCCCAGAAACGGCTGTATTTCTTAAGGAAACTTAAGAAAGCAAAATTCCCACGCCAAGTTCTTGTCAGCTTCTACAAAGGAGCGATTGAAAGCATCCTGACTGGAAACATCACAAACTGGCATGGGATGTGCATGGCCCAGGACAGGAAGACTCTGCAACGAGTGATTAAAACTGCCCAAAACATCATTGGCACCCATCTACCAAGCATCAGTGATATCGGGGAGGTGAGGTGCCTGCGCAGAGCCAAAAGGATCCTAAAAGACAACACCCACCCCAGCCACAGCCTGTTCACCCTGCTGCCATCAGGCAAAAGATACAGAAGTATTCGCTGCCGTACAACCAGACTACAGAGCAGCTTCTTCCCTCAGGCTGTGAGACTACTAAATGCACCATCTGCACTCCTCCATGTTTAATAATTTTATTTTCTATACAATCAATTAATCAATCAAGAGGGAACCACACTTTAATTTCATTATTCAACCTGTTGTATAATGACAAATAAACTTCCTTGTATCCTTGTATCCTTGTATCCTTGTAAGTCTGTAACTCAAACGGTGACCGAGCTGTGACACCTCAAACAGGGGTGGGTTTTCTGGATTTCTCCACTGGATTGAATGAGGATTTCTCTGTCTGCCTGCATTTTGGTGTGATCATGCCACAGCTGCCACTACTCAAGTCAGTCACACACTAGGACATGCTAAGGGCGCCATCTGCTGGAGGGGCGCTGCTAGTGGCCAGAGGGGCACCAGCAGCGAATGTACTACCAGTGGGTTTTTGTTGGCGTCGTGTGTGTGTGTGTGTGTGTGTGTGTGTGTGTGTGTGCGCACGTGTGTGTGTGCGCACGTGCGTATGTGTGTGTGTGTGTGTGTGTGTGTGTTTGTGTGAGAGACTGAGTGAGTGAGTGAGTGAGTGTGTGTGCCTGCATTTTGGTGTGATCATGCAGCAGCTGCCAGTAGTCCTGTCGGTCACACACTACGACTTCCGCGGCCTTTCAAAATAAAAGCCCAAAACTCTTCGACACGCATGCCGTCCCCGACGTGCACGGGGGGGCGAGGGCCCGTCCAACGCTGCTTGCAGCTTTAATTCCTATTATTACGTCTCTTTGAGGCTTAATTTGACCCCCTAAACATGCTCAAAAACTCACCAAATTCGGCACGCACACCAGGTCTGGCGCAAAATTCGATAAAATCAAAAATCTAACCCCCTAAGTGCAAAAATGGGCTCGGTAGCGCCACCTAGTGACGCAAAGGCAGCCCCTGCGGCCCACAGGAATGTGATAGAAAGACCAAACCAGCGCCGAAACGTAGATCTCATCAAGCCCGCCATTTTTCGTGCTCGTGCCCCCCACCTAAAACCAACAGGAAGTCCGCAATTTGCATTTGAATGTCACGTTTTCGCCCTAAAAAAAAAGAAAATCTATAAACTCCCAGGGCGTTAATTTTATCGGCTTGAACAGCAAATATACGACAGAGAACATAGTCCTTAACAAAAGTTCTGAAGGAATTAGTAAAATTTTGAACCGTTTGGATTTCAGAAGCCCTCAAAGTCAGAGTGTCCACAACCAGCGCCTCCACTTTTCCCCATGGACCCTGGTGGGAAAAACGCTGAATGCTAGGGGCTAATTAGGCCCCTGCTGACTAAAGTAAAAGTCTGACAGCTTTCAAACCTATGCTGATGGAAAGAGGACCACAATTCCTACAAAACTATATATCATGGTGTGGATTGGAAAGTGTGTGGCCATGGTGAAGAGTTGTTTAACAGCTGGGACTCTGGTCTGCTCTGCTCTGCACTCTGCCTGCCTTACTGACACACACTAGCTGCTGGCACATCCCCCAATGCACATCCCCCTTAAAAAGAGTGACAGGTCATGTCAAGCACACACTAGGACATGCTAAGGGCGCCACCTGCTGGAGGAGCACCGCTAGCAACAGGGCCAGAACTTTGTGTGTGTGTGTGTGTGTGTGTATGTGTCTGTGTCTGTGTGCCTGAGCGTGCATGTGTGTGTATGTGTCTGTATGTGTATGTGCCTGCATGTGCGTATGTTTGTGTGTGTGTGTGTGTGTGTGTGTGTGTGTATGTGTGTGTGTGTACCTGTACGTGTGTGTGTGTGTGTGTGTGTGTGTACCTGTACGTGCGTGTGTGTGTGCGTGTGTGTGTGTGTGTGTGTGTGTGTGTGTGTGTGTGTGTGTGTGTGTGCTTAATGCCACAGCCACCGGGCACAAGTGGACACGAGGCGGCACGGGTGCGAGGGCCCGTCCAACGCTGCTTGCAGCTTTAATTTCATTCATTTAATTGAGTTTGTCTTGCTGAAAGCAGTATTGTTGTAAAGGTAGATTAATCCATGCAGAGCATTTGTGGTTCGAATATGATGGACAGTACATACAGTGTCACTGTTTTTCCTCTCTGGTGTTATGTCTTTCCATGATAGAGACACGGGGAGACAAGACTGACATGGGGAGACAAGACTGACACGACAGATATGGGGAGACAAGACTGACACAGGGAGACAAGACTGACACAACAGATATGGGGAGACAAGACTGACACGGGGAGACAAGACTGACACGACAGATATGGGGAGACAAGACAGATATGGGGAAAAAGAGTTTGTTGTGGTCAAATATTGTTGTGGTTCTGTACTGGTACATGTTATTCCTGTAAAGTTCAACACTGAGTTATTGTAAGCAGAGATATGTGTGTCTGTGCAGAGGTGTTGAATAAAACGTGAAAATGACAATTACTATCCTTATGATCTCATTAATTTTATTTGTTTTTATAGGTGTTTCTGCAGGCTTCGTATAACATTGTGGTTCTACATGCAAGCACATTAGTGCAAAGAGTTAATTCTCTGAAACAAGAGTTACAAGGTCCTATAAATTGAAAAATTACAGTAATTCATTGATGTGAAAAATAAGAAATTTACTTTTACTTTTACTTTAAGTAAATTTAAAAGCATGTACTCTTGGATACTTAAGTACCTTTAAAAGCACTTCTTTTTTTTTCAAAGTACTTCTTTACTCTTACTCGAGTAACATGTCGACTGAGCTACTTTTACTTGTAATGGAGTAAATTTTGACCAGTAGTATTTTTACTCTTACTGAATTTTGTTGTCAAAATGCCGGTGCTATTTCATACTTCAGAGATGCAGCAAATTGCCTCTCGCCGAGCTCACCAGAGACATGCACGTGTCAGAGGTGCCGGAGAGCTCTGTTGCTGTTATGTCATGTTGTCTTCTGTGTTTCTATGTGGGCGTGGGTTGTAGCTCAGTCAGTGCGACATAACTTCCGCTGCGCAAAGGATTGTGGGTCAGAATGGCCAGAGAGGCATGCTGACATGCATACTGCGAACTCTGACCGGGTGTAGTCAGGGTTGGAAATTAGCACCCGCCACTGGCCAAATGTGGGTAAATTTATTAAGTGGCAGGTGAAATTGATCAGCCCATAAGCCACTGTGGCGGGTTAAAATTTCAACAGGAGATATTAAATCACAAAGCATTCAACTGAGTCATACAGCTGACCTTTTGGGGGCAGCAATGCACCTTTGCTGCCGCTAGTCTGCCGCAGACGCCATTATTAGTAGAGGAAGAAAGCTGTAGCGTGTATTTTCAATGGCGGCAAGTTGGGACCATTTGTACTGAGCTGAGTTGAAATGTGGCGTTACATTGCCGGCGTAAAATGTGTGGCTGATGGCAGCAAGCCTTCTCATTTTTTTTTTAATGAAAAGTGGAGAAGGATCGACGGTGGGGAGTTACGTGACTGGCTCGTTTTTGACGAGAGCAGCCAGTCAATGTTTTGCTCCCACTGTCGGCAGCACGCTCTGGCCGGCAGCAAGGCGAACAGCTTTATAGTAGTCACAAAAAATCCGAAGTTAGAAGCTATCAAGGACCACAAAGCATTTAAATGTCACAAGTCGGTGATATGCATGATTCAAGGAAAGTCTGCTCCAGAGAAAACTCCTGCAATAAGGGCACTGTCCAGTCTGAAAACAGCTCAGCATGAGAAGTTCAACATACTTTTCAGAACTGCACACGCTATCGGTAAAAAGGGAAGACCCTTCTGAGACTACGAGTGCAGAGCTGCCAACTCTTACGCATTGGCTGTGAGACTCACGCTTTTGATTGGCTTCACACGCTCTCACACCACACCTCCGATTTCTCACGCTGAAGTGCTCATCAAGAGCCTTTTTTTTCTTTTGACTAAAAACGGTTCTCTTTATCTGTGATCTATCTCTTGAGCCTGAGAAAAGCCACTTGTGATCAATAAGTTATGCCTGCAGAGCAGAGGCAGTGGGCCACTTTTACAAGAGGCTCAGCCAATCAGAAGAATCTTTTCAAGCAATCAGGGACTTCCACCTCACCCCACCGGCATATTATCCAATGAAATGAATGAGTTAGAGGCTACTCACATTCCCAAGTTTGTACTGTGCCCAAGCACGTTTGCCCTTAAAATCCGGATTATTTGACCAGTGTGATCGCTCTGTTCCGTGCTTGAATACAGTACACTCCCCCCGCTCTGGCACGGTTGGAAGGAGTGTGCTTCAGCACAGTACGGGTGCATACACGAGCACATGTACGGTCACGCACGCAGCGCGAACGTGGATACAACGTAAATCATGCAACTTTCCTCCTGCCTCTACAAAACCGTTTAATGCGCGCAGCGCGATTACCGGCTAATGGCCGCGTTGCGCAATCAATAATGAACCACGTTGTCTGTGCCATATGTGCTGCTGCAACCGCGTAAAAAGTCGGTTTATAATGAAAGTACGCCAGTCTGTGTGCGCGGCGCACCTGTCAGATCCGGCAGACCTGATGCCGGCCAGCACCGCGACGGCACCGGCCAGTGCGCGGCCACCCGGTCAGGTCAGGTCTGCCGGATCTGACCGGTGCCGCTCCAGCTGTTAATTGGACGCTTTCCGATGATGGCAGAGCGGTTAGTGTCTTTGCCTGCCATGCAGAAGAGCGGGGTTCAGTTCACGAGCTGGACAAGAGGGCATTACCTCACTTTGTTGTTAACCATGACAATGAAGTGATTCTTATTATTCTGCCTGTCATTGGCCTTGTTCTAACTTTATGGGGAGATATATCTAATTATACCAATCGATTCAGATTTAAACAAAGATTTGTGTGGTATACTTTGTATACATATGTGAGTCAATATCAGTATAGAGTGCCATTGAGACTTCCCAATGTCACACAAAAAAAGATGAGATTTTCCACTGAACTCCATATCCATTGTATAAAGTAGACCTTAAGCTGTTAGAAATGCATGTTGGTCAAGCTCCTGCACCTTTTATAAATTGACTGCAAGCATAGCGAATTGCAAAATGTGTCCAGCCTGTCATGGGGCAATTTCTAAATTAGTAAATATGTTCTAATCATATATTGATTACAAAATGTACATTTTCAGAAAGGTATTTGGTCCCTCGTTCAGGAATATATTTTAGTTTCTGGAAAACATCTCTCAAAAATACAGAAATTATGGAAAAATATGTTTGTATATGTAAAATCTGTGAAAGTTGTACTTTCTTTTCTGAATAAACTCTATAAATAAAGGTATCTGGTCAAACTTTGAAATAATACTGTTTGGCCCTAAACTCCTCAGAGCAAAATCACACAAAAGGTTTTGATAACTTGTGAAAATAATAATTTATTCATGTAAAACATGAACACGACGGGGTGGACAATGACATGACGGGGTGGACCTTGGCATGACAGGGTGGACAATAGTGAAGTGCCTCATATATATTTAAAGGAAACAATGTTACGGTTTTGTCAACAAATGTTTTTTGTCAAAACATGACTTTTTTCACCTACTGTATTTTGAATTGTGCACAGGTAGGCTACATTTGGAAATGACACTCAACAACAGCAAAAATAAATGAATAAAACCTTCAACTAGACGAAAAAAACAAGATTAATATAAACAAAACAAAAACATGTTGGTCCCTAAATGTAGGCCTATCACAAAAAAACACTGAAAAACTTATAAAACTTTTATAAAACTCGACTTGATGACGGGGTGGACAATGACAGGGTGGACGTTTCTGGCTGAAGTTTGCATTTAATGAGCACATGTTGGGCCATTAGCTAGCAACATGTATCCGTTAGGAAGGTGACTCTGTATACTTTAACAAACATATTTTGAATTTCTGAAAAGCATTTATATAGATTCATTTTTTGCAATGACAGGGTGGACACATTAAGATTGAACACATTCAAGTTCAATCATAAAATGATGAAAATGTCAAAATATAAATGTTGATATGTACTCTCTCTGCAGGAGCTATTCTTCACTCCATTTGTAAAAGACAAAGCAGTGGTAGTGATGTCACTGATTACAGCAGGGGGTTTCTTATAGTGGCAGTAACCACCTAATGACGGGGTGGACAGCAAATCTAGGGACACATGCAAAACGTTTATTATTATTATGAAATTAGACCATAAATGATCCAATTGACTCATTTTATTCAAGTACTTGATGAGAGCAACAAGAGCATGTAAAAGGTTTGTACATTGTATATCATTTATCTACTTATTACACTCAGTGAAGTTAGTAGAGAGGAGTTTGGGACATGGCAAAATCACATGCATCTAATCATAGAACATTTTTTTTAAATATGAAAAACACCCTTTTAAAGATGTATCTCTGTACCAATGTGTGTTTAAATGTTTGGCCATTTATAATAAACCCTCAGAGTTTTGTTATTTTGCAAATTTTTCATGAAAAGTGAGTGATTTCTGCCTGGGACACCAAATGGTACCCTATATTGATATTGACTCATGTACAGTACAGGCCAAAAGTTTGGACACACCTTCTCATTCAATGCGTTTTCTTTATTTTCATGACTATTTACATTGTAGATTCTAACTGAAGGAATCAAAACTATGACTGAACACATGTGGAGTTATGTACTTAACAAAAAAAGGTGAAATAACTGAAAACATGTTTTATATTCTAGTTTCTTCAAAATTGCCACCCTTTGCTCTGATTACTGTAACACTGTAAAGTCGCATAGTGTGGCACATATAGCAGATACAGTGCAATTTAGCCAAATGTGTGTGCTCCTTAAGTAACTTTGCGCAAATAATTTAGTAATGACAGTTTGTGTGAGGATGAAATGATGCAATCTAATAATGTATTTTTGTATTTGATCTTAGATTGGATAAAAAAAAAAGGGAATAAAGATGGGCAGCACCTATGTGAACAGGAAGCCAGCCAAAGAGTTTATAAAGTACATAGCTGAAACTAAGAGGAACTCCCTCAGAGCAGACATACAAGCAGCCAATTTCCTGTCAGTAGACACAGATATGACAGAAGAGGAAATCTTATATGTTTGTCTGTGTAAGCAAGGAAAGGTGGAGGTGCATTTTATTGGCAGACAGGCAGTGGAAAAGGCAGATGCAGAGAGTATCACCAACGCCAGAACTACTTTGATGAGGGGAGTCTGTGGAGAAGACAAGTGGCAAGACAAGCTGGTTGCATGTGCGACTGATGGAGTGGCAGTGATGACAGGGGAACGAAGAGGCGTGGTCAGCACGCTGAGAGCAGCAATCATGTCTTGGGAATCCACTGCATGGTCCATCGCCTGGAGCTCGCCTTCAAAGCGTCAGGATCTACTATCAGGCTTGCATGTGTTTTATCACAAGAGTGCTTTGAACAGAGCAAACCTTAGGTGCAGTATTGGGCTGCTGGGCCAGACGCCACTCATACCCACAAGGGTTGGAGGTACCAGATGGGTCACTCATATGTTGAGGGCCTTAGACCATTTTTTACGGGGCCACCAGGGTCTTATTCAGCACCTAGAACAGGTAGGCTTTATAACAGCGTCAGGTTATTAAAATGTTAGATCGGCTTCATTGTGATATATTATATATATTGGAAAAGCTTTTTAACAATAGAATGGATGCATTTTTGGAAAAACACAAACTATATTCAGAGAGTCAGTATGGGTTTAGGGTTAACAGATCAACATCACAGGCAATAATGGAATCAATTGAGAAAATCACAGATGCAATAGACAACAAAAAACATGCAATAGGAGTATTCATCGACCTCAAAAAAGCGTTTGATACAATTAACCACAACATATTATTCAATAAACTGGAAAAATATGGGATAAGGGGACTGGTATTAGACTGGGTAAAGAGTTATTTGAAAGGACGGCAACAGTTTGTAAAGTTGGGTAATCACTGCTCTGGATATTTGGACATTGCTTGTGGTGTCCCCCAGGGGTCAGTATTGGGCCCCAAATTGTTTATCCTGTATATAAATGACATGTGCAAAGTATCTAGGTGGTTAAAATTGGTTTATTTTGCGGATGACACAAATATTTTTGGTACAGGTGAAAGCATTACACAAGTGGAAACAGTTATAAACGAGGAAATGAAAAAATTAAAAATATGGTTTGACCGGAACAAATTATCATTAAATGTAAGTAAGACTAAGTTTATGTTATTTGGTAAAGGCACAGTGAACACAAAGGTACGAATAGAAATACATGGGGTGGAAATTGAAAGGGTGCATGAAAGCAAATTTCTTGGGGTTACAGTAGATGACAGGCTGAGTTGGAAACCACACATCAAACATGTACAGTCCAAAGTTTCAAAAAGCATTGCAGTTATACACAAAGCAAAACAACTACTGGATCACAATTCACTTCGCACACTTTACTGTTCACTGGTCTTGCCATATTTACATTACTGTGCTGAGATTTGGGGAAATACTTACAAAACTTCATTACAGTCACTTACCATCCTGCAGAAAAGAGCAATAAGGACTATTCATAAGGTCAACTACTTGGAACACACAAATCCACTTTTTATACAATCAAAACTACTGAAATTCACTGACATTGTATCTTACCAAACAGCAATCATCATGTATAAGGCAAAAAACAGACAATTACCAGAAAATATCCAAAATTTATTCAGGAAACGGGAGGGAGGTTATCAGTTAAGGGGGGAATATAACTTCAAAATCTTAAACATACGAACAAGCTTGAAAAGTTTCTGTATATCAATTACCGGTGTCAAGCTATGGAACAATCTAAGTGAGGAACTCAAGCAAAGTCCAAATATCAACCAGTTCAAGAAAATGTACAAAAATATGTTGTTTAGCGAGTACAAGGGATAATGATCATGAATAATTATTGGTGATTATCATTGATTACTTGATATGGCATGGTGATGAGAGGCAGAGACGCGACGCGATGACGCTTCATCGCGTCGCGTTGACGCTTCATCGCGTCGCGTTGGACGCTTTATCGTGTCAAACGCCTCATTGCGCAAGTTGAAAAATTTCAACTTTTGACGCGACATCGCGTGATGCTTTGACGCGATAGCCAATCAGTGTTGATATTCTCCCTACGTCATCTATGTCAAGAACTGCCAAAGGAAATCGAAAAATGGAGGACAATATTATTGTTGCCGTGTGCGGGCTACCGGGCTGCCGGGCTGCCCTGTGCCGGCTGCCGGGCTGCCCTGTGCCGGCTGCCGGGCTGCCGGGCTGCCGTGTGCGGGCTGCCGGGCTGCCCTGTGCGGGCTGCCGGGCTGCCCTGTGCCGGCTGCCGGGCTGCCGTGTGCCGGTAAATTTTGCGAATATGTGTCCGTTGCTAATGCAGCTATTGGATGTAATTTACTATTAATCATGCTAGCGGTAACGTTAACCCGGCATATCTGTCTCGCTACATGTGTGCGTCTTGTCAGTGGATGTGTGTCCACAGATGGAAAAGTCTGCGGGACACCTACATCAGGGAGAGGAAGGAGGGAGAGAGGAGGGCGGGTTTGCATCAACGCTTCCATCGCGCGATAGACACGATTGAGGAAATAAATGATTCCATGGTCACGCGACACGTTACGCGTGTGACGCGTGATTTCATCGCGTTCGGTGTGAACACGGCTTTACTCCAGCTTCCACTGCTGACTGCCAGAGAGGATTTAATGTGATGAAACCCTTTCTGACCTCATGATGATTCAGCTGGCAACCCCCTCACAGGGCCTGAAATTGGCTGTGGGATTGCAGGATTCACGCACACTATTACTGATTCCCGCAAATTCCGATTTGATAATGCGAGCAATTCCCGCACACAATTACAGCAATATGCCAGATGAGGGATACTGAAGCCAGAAAGTGCAGTAGTGACTTTGTGCAGGTGGGGTTAGGGCTGTCGCGATAACCGCAAAAATGAATCACCGCGGTAGTAAGAGGCCCGCCGCGGTGCATGGTGGACCACCGCCACCACCGCACGTGACCCGACCTCACCACACTACACAGTGAGCGGGAAAGATGGCAGCCGCACTTGTACCGAAACCAAATGTTACTTCTCCCCTTTGGGAGCATTTCGGCTTTCAGCCAAATGAAAAGGGGGAACCAGCTAATTTAGATGAGGCAGTTTGTAAAATCTGCCGCAAAAAGATCCAAGTAAAACGCGGAAACACTTCGAATTTAAAGTCTCACCTAGCAAGCTACCATCCAGCTATAGAGGCGAGGCTGCCTCCACCCGCAGGACCCACACAGAGTCGCGCAGCAGCCGGTGCCAGCCGACAACTTGGAGTCGCCGAAGCCTTTGCTCGAGTTTCCAAGTACAGCACTGGAAGTGACAGACATAAACGTCTAACAGACGCTGTTACACGGCATTCAAGTCGCTGCTTCAGAAATTTGACAAGCAATATGAGTTGCCAGGGAAAACTTACTTCTCAGAGACTGCTGTCCCGAAAATGTATAATACAGCCAGAGCATCAGTTCAGAGTGAGCTAAAAAATGTGGACTATTTTTCTGCCACCACTGACATGTGGTCAAGCGTAAATATGACACCTTACATGAGTCTTACTGTACATTACCTGACCACAGACTGGACTCTAAAATCACGCTGCCTCGAAACGATGTTTATGCCGGAGAATCACACATCCGACAACATCGCAGATGCTCTCCGCAGCGCATTTGATGAGTGGTCCCTGGATGAGAAGAAGCTGGCGTGCGTAACGACGGACAACGGGGCAAACATCGTCGCAGCAGTGAAAAAAATGAGCTGGACGTGGCTGAACTGCTTTGGACATAATTTACACCTAGCAGTGACAAACGCAATGACAAACGTTAAGGACTGCACAGCCCGAGCAATGGGTCTGTGTCAGACCTTAGTGGGTGCGTTTTCCCAGAGCTGGTTGAAGAGAAGAGATCTGGCAAAAGCGCAAGCGGAGCTCCAAATCCCACAGCACGGGCTCATAATAATCTCGTAAAGTAGCCTTCAGAATTTATATTAATGTAACCCATCAGTTTGCACGTACCTCACTTAATAACACAATTATTAGTTAACAGTTAATAAACTTTTGCAGCCGATAGGCGTTTGGAGGCAATATATGCCCAAAATTCATTACTACAGGCCTAACACTGATGAAATTTTAAAAAATTAAAAAAGTTTCTGGCTTTCTGAGATGGTTACATATTTTTCGTTTAGAAAAAAATACGCTGAAATGAAAAATAATTTAAAAATATAGCCTATTCATTAAAACAAAACAAACAAAAAAAAAACATATATATATATATCCATGCAGGACTGTCCAACAAGATGGGGCTCCAAACAGAGAATGGTGGAACGAGTCTTGGAGCAAACCACGGCCATAAAAAGAGTTCTGGTGGATGATCGGCGGCATCAGCATCTCATTCCCAGCTGGCAAGACATTGCAGTTTTGGAGTCAGTGAACGCAGCATTAAAGCCAGCGGCTGAATTTATGGATCTGCTCTCCGGTGAGACCTATGTCACCGTCTCATCAATTAAACCCGTCCTGAAACTCCTCACTGAAGATGTTTTAAAACCATCGGATGAGGACACCACTCTGACCTCGGACATCAAGCACAAGATGTGCAGTGTTCTGGTGGAGAAGTACAGACCCGCTGCCTTAAAAAAACTTTTGGCAAAGGCCTGCGTGTTGGACCCTAGATACCGGGGCAACAGTTTTGATAATGACACGGAGGAGGCAAAGGGCACGCTGATTGAGGAGATATTAGATGTGGAAGACGCAGGGAGCGGTGCGAGTGCGTCAGCTGCTGTACAACAGCAGTCCTCGGCACAAACAGCGGCACCACCACCGGCTAAAAAGAAGAGAACTCTTGGAGACCTGCTGAAGCCACAAACGACCACCTCTGCACCCATACCCAAGAGAGTTCGAGCCGACACCGAATTCACACGCTACCTCCAGGAGGACCCCATCGACTCCAATGCAGATCCGCTCGCATGGTGGCGCGACAACCAGGGTCGATTTCCTCTCCTCTCCAAAGTCGCCCGCAAATACATGTGCATCTGCGCAACAAGCGCACCATCGGAGAGAGTTTTCAGTGCTGCTGGACATATTGTAACCCCACTCCGATCCTCTCTTAAACCTCAAAAGGTGAATATCCTGGTGTTCCTCGCGCGCAACAAGGACATGGCCCAGGTATAAATCATATGTGGTTTCTTTATAGGCTCATGGAGATTTTTTTGTATGTAGCCTATGTGAAAGCGCCTTGTATAGCCTGTTTAAAAAATCGGACACTTGTTTTTCATTTCAGCAAGATGCTGTTATTTGCACTAAAAGATTTAGCCTTAAAAGTCGGCTGAATTTATTTATGTTATACGTCTTATTTTTGTAGTGTTTAAAAAAAAAATCGGGCACTTGTTTTTCATTTCAGCAAGATGCTGTTATTTACACTTGAAGATTTAGCCTTAAAAGCCTACTGAGCTGATTTGAAGGAGAAACAACATGTAGCCTGTCTTTGTCTCTGCCATTTGAACAATGTTCAATAAACTCACAAGTGTTATAAAATTGTCATGTCTTTTTATAACTATATATAGGCCTATATGTAATAACAATAATAATAATAATAATGATAATACGCTTTATTTGTATATATCTATTACTATTACTATATACTACTGCAATGAGTTTAGTAATTTAGTAGCCTAATTAACAAACATATTTGCTAAATAGATTGTTTTTTATGAAAGGGGGTGGTGCAATAGTACCACATACCGCGCTATTGAGCCACGCGGACTCACCGCAGGGGAAATTCCCTAACTGCCACAGCCCTAGGTGGAGTAGATTATTAAAGTCTGATGTTAAAAGATCACTCCTGTTGGGGTGTCTGTATTGTGTTGTTCTACCTCAAAAGAGTCTGTGCTGGTGCACACATTTGGTATATTGTTAGCTACATCTCTGTTCATTAAAGGTTGATGCTGAAATATTGTTAAGTTAGCACACATGAAAGTTTGTATACACATTGAGTAAAATTAAAAACTGTTAAAAAAAAAAATTAACAATGTAATGTAATCTAATACAATGAATTAAAAATGGATGAACATAAGAATGAATTTTAATAAACATTTTATATGTGATTTTTTTTAAACCAAGACAAATTACAAATTACACAAGTAGATTTGCAAAATGGTGGCTGATAAAAAATTTGAGTGGCTGGTAGAATTTAGAATCCACTAGCCACAGTGGCTGGTGGAAGAAAAAAATTATTTCCAACACTGGTGTAGTAGAACGTCCTGGTACTCTTGGCATACTGAATCTGACATAGTAATTGTTTTTCTTGCTAGTATGGTAGTATGGGTATTGGAACGCAGGGCATCTGTCGGCTACATGTACAAGTCCGTGAGTGGCGGTGACATCACCCACTGCTCCTAGTTATATTTCAAACTGCAGCAAAAGCTCCGCTGCGTTTAAGGTTTAGAAATGCCTGGGAAAATGTAACTTATGTGCCCGCTACCGCGCTATTTGATCAGTAAAATAGTTTCACTACTTAAAAGCTATTTGATTTAGAAAACAGCGAGGTTACGACCACGCGTCTGCGTGGGTTTCCTCCGGGCACTCCGGTTTCCTCCCACCGTCCAAACACATGTAGGTTAGGTGAATTGGAGACGCTAAATTGCCCCTAGGTATGACTGTGTGTGTGAATGTCAGTGTTTGTCTGTCTGCCCTGCGATGGTCTGGCGACCTGTCCAGGGTGTTTCACTGCCTTCGCCTTATGTGCGCTGGGATTGGCTCCAGTACCCCCCCGCGACCCTAGTGAGGATAAGCGGTTTAGAAGATGAATGAACTCCATTTGAAGTTTAAAAAGGTCTGCACAAGTGGAACTTTACAGAATAGTAGAAACCGCCTAACAATGCCTTAGCAACCACCAAGAGCACCACTGCAACTGCCTAGCAAAAACCCAGAACACCACAGCAGCTGCCTAGCAACCTCCTAGAACACCACAGCAGTGCTCTTAGACCATAGCAACTGCCTAGCAATGCCTTAGCAACCATCCAGAATACCATAGCAACTAGCTAGCAATGCCTGAGCGCCCACCCACAAGATCATAGCAACTGCCTATGATTGCCTAGGCAACCACCAGGAACACTATAGTAACCCCTTGCAACCACCCACAACAAAATAGCAACTGCCTAGCAACACAACGAAACACCATAGCAACCACTTAGCAACACCCTACCAACCACCTAAAACAGTCACAACTGCCTAAGCACCACCTAAAAACCACCTTGAACACCCTTGCAACCACCTTTACACTCCTTAGGAACCACCCTGAGCACAGCAACAGTTTAGCAAAACAAACTCACAAACACATTCAAACGACATGGCGGTTTATCACATTGCCGCACGGTCGGCAACGGAGGCAAACACATTTAAAGTTTCTTCAGAAACTTTAGCAAAGTCTAGCTACATGTAACATGTATGTCTTTGGGAGAGAGAAAGAGAGAGCACGGAGAGTGTGAATGAAAAAGCAGGTGGTGCTATCCTTAGTGCTGAAAGTTAGTAAGTGAGAGTGTAATATTCTGGAAGCTGGCCAGTCTAAAAGGGAGAATTAGGTCTATGAGTCGTGTTGCCATTTACAGGATGTTTAGTGCTGTTAAAACCATGGAGGTATAGTTAAAACACTTGCAGTCACTGTGGTTTAACAATGGGCATCTGGCACTACTTGTTTTTGAGTTTTGAACAAAGTGAACATATTCTAGTAGATTATCTTATTTTGCCTGGTAACTTGTGAGTGCGAGGGGGCTGATTTATGCTGTGGTCCAAAATTGCATTGAAATGCATAGTTTTTTTTTTTTTTTTTTTTTTTTTTTTTTAAAAAGACTGTCGTCTATTCCCAGGCCTAAATGTTGATAACCCTAGTAATATGTCTGCTTTGCAACAGGCACAAAATGAGACAAGCTTTTTGACAGGCCAGGAAGATACTACTCCTTATTTTTTGCACCCAAAACCTTTCCAATTTCGGCAACCTCGAGCTATTCGTTGAGCCAGCTTGACGCAGCTGTGGGAAGCTAACCGTTAGCTGTCCGCTAATGAATGGAAGACGTGAATTCTCCGTCTCCTCATCAGACAGTTGACAAACATGTACTTGGGGAAACAAATCAGCTGGAAGAACTATAGCTTTAAGGACATAAACGGCATACTTATAATATAAAAACACGTTCTACAAACCTGCTTTCCTTATCTGGATCTCAGGCTTCGCGATATTATCCAGTAACTGTCGTTGGCGATCAAACTCCTCCTCATACTCCTCTATCGTTTCTTCAATTAGTCCAAATGTCTCTTCAACAGCCGCTGTTAGCCGCTGATTCACCAACACTCTTAGCATTTGGACTCTGGACATTTGCAGAGAGTGACTGGGAACACAGATGTCATTCAGTAGCTCGAGTTGCCGTACATTCTCTTCCTTAGAACAAGAAACTTCCTCTTGGTATTCTTCTATTGTTCTTTCAATCAGTCCAAATATCTCTTCGACCGCCGCACTTAGTCGCTGGTTGACCAGCACTCTCAGCATTTGTGTTCTGGACATTTTTCAAATGACAGCTGGAGTTTCACAGCACATTGTTCCGTCGATAATCCAACACATCGGCGTCAAGTCTTTCAGAGTCAAAACAAAAACACTTCCGGGTACATCTTTCAAAATACGACCCTTTTTTGTGCTGGCCGTATATCTGCTGTTTTCACAGCAGATAAAGGTTTGCAGAATTTGTTTGCAGAATGTGTTTCTATATCTGCTGTTTTCACAGCAGATAAGACAGTGCTCATTACTGTGATAGCCTGTTAGGCTCAATGTAGGTGAAGAAAAAAAAAAAAACAGTGCCAGGGAGTTTTTTCTAACAAAATAGGCCAGTTGCATGTAGAAACATGACATAAGTTCTGTTGAAAGCTCAGGATGCATGTTTACTTTCCAACCCTTTGCAGTGGTACCACTGCAAATAGTGGTACCAAATAGTTGCTGATCCATGCGGGTCATCAGTATATTCCCAGCTGTGTATATTATGTCATAAATGAATCAGGTAATGAATAATTTTTTTTTTCTTGCAACACAGTCTGCCTATAGTCTGTAGTCTGCCTATTACATCATACAAGGATACAAGGAAGTTTGTTGGTCATTATACAACATGTTGTATAATACATTAAAATGTGGTTCCCTCTTGATCATGCGCGCGGGAACTACTTTTTGCCAGGGGGTGCTGCGTATGGGGTGGGTGGGTGGGGAGGGGGGTGCACCTGCGCGCGCACACACACACAGGCTCCCTTTCTGAAACGTTAACGTTAGCTCCAGCTGTAGTGTCCCCCGAAAAATGGTCAAAAAGAGGCGCTTCGTAACACAGAGAAGGCGACTTTATGAAGGAGAAAGTGAACGTTATGTCAAAAAAACATACTCATACGTATCTTTGCGCATTTTTAAGTGGTTATACGGAAATGCGGGACCTTTTCTAGTGGGTATACACCGTATACCTGCGTATCACGTAGACTACACCACTGATTTGGAGGCTAAACTTTCAGTGACAGACAGACAACCAGCTGTGCGAGCGCAGCGCAAACAAGTGAGAGAGAGTTGCAGCAGCATCCCGCTGTGCTGGCAGACTCAGCGGCAGGGACGGTTTCTGCTATGGGCAGTGCAACTGCCCAGGGCGCAATCTACTTGGGGGCGCACGAGAAAAAAAAATCACTAGTTTTCTAGACTACCGTATTGACCCGCACATGCCGCGGCACCATCAGTCGGCATCAGGCGAGCCCGCCGCGGCATCATCCGGCACCGCGCCCACCCGGTCAGGTCTGCCGGATCTGACAGGTGAGCTGCCTCATGCTGGCCGGTGCCGCGGCCGGCTCGCCTGATACCGACTGATGGTGCCGCCTGATGTGTCTCGGTGTGATTGCCCCTCTGCACGCGTTTTACATGTTTTTCGTTTTCCTTGCATTAGGTGCAGTAGATTAATACACGTTTTACTTTCTCCCCCTGTCCACACCTTAAGTGACTGCCACAATCAAGTCATTTTCAAAAGAAAATGACTTTGAAATGTGGTAAAATTAATTTGACATTTATTCCACCCCTCCTCAGCAGGGGGTGCTGCAGCACCCTCAGCACCACCCTTCCCGCGCCCTTGCTCTTGATTGATTAATTGATTGTATAAAAAAATAAAATTATTAAGCATGGAGGAGTGCAGATGGTGAATTAAGTAGTCTCAAAGCCTGAGGGAAGAAGCTGCTCTGTAGTCTGGTGGTACAGCAGCGAATACTTCTGTATCTTTTGCCTGACGGCAACAGGGTGAACAGGCTGTGGCTGAGATGGGTGTTGTCTTTTAGTATCCTTTAGCTCTGCGCAGGCACCTCACCTCCCCGATATCACTGATGCTTGGTAGATGGGTACCAATGATGTGTTGGGCAGTTTTAATCACTTGTTGCAGAGTCTTCCTGTCCTGGGCCGTGCACATCCCATGCCAGTCAAATAGGAAGGAATAGACTAGTAGCCTGTAGCATAAGAAGTTTGAATGAACTGAATTGAAGGATATGTCCACAATGTCAAGAAAGGCAGCAGGATGTCTTTAAAATTGATCACGTTTGAATAAGTATTAAAAGTTAAGTTGATGTTATACTTATATTGACATTTTGAGTAACTGATACAACTTCTCCCAGGAACTTTCCATAATGATGAGGTTGAGGGCCCATCATCTGCAGTTCAGCATTCTGCAGGTAGGCTAACTATTCAAGTCATAATGGATAACCCTAAGCAATTACATAAAAAACAGAGTTTAAATAACTTTTTGATGCAATAATTGAATATTTTCTTTGTGTGATACTTCCCCTAGTGATCAATTGGATCATGAAGATGTGAACCAACAGGAGTCTCAATGTAGTAGTCGAAGCTACAGTGGCAGTGACACTGAAGAGGCCCCCCATGCTTCACACCCCACACAATCCCACCAATTGGGTATTTGATCTCTTTTGCTTTAAAATTTCAGAAAGCTTATACAAATAATTTATCAATGATGATCAAGTCTAGTGCATTACTTCAACAGGAGACCCAGCTTTTGTTCAGAAGATTGTTACTGAATTCAGTATCACTGAATTCTACATTGAGTATTATAAATGAAAAGCCATGTATTATGCATAGTTTAAAAATGTTGTTCCCCTTCTTTCCAAGACATATCCCGGTGTCCAGCAGATGGACCAGCACAGCCTTTCCTGAGGGTGTATCCACGGACTGTGCAGGGGGATAGAAAGAGAGCATTCAACAACTCATGGTTCACGCACTTCACATGGTTGGAGTACTCACAAAATTGTGACTCTGCCTATTGCTTTGCATGTAGACACTTTAGCTTGCCCAACACTCCTGAGACACCCTTTACAGCACAGGGAGGTTACTCCAATTGAAAAAAGGCCATGTACAAAGATGGGGGGTTTAAATGGCACGAGAAATCAGAAGGGCATGTTAATGCAATGTTTGCTTGGAGTGAGTACAAAAAAAAATTCTCACAGATTCCTCTATACGAGATGCTTTGGACCAAGCCTACAAAAAAAAAAGTTGAGGAAAACCGGACATACATAAAAACAATTGCTGAAGTGCTTTGTCTTACAGCCATGCAGAACATTGCTCAAAGGGGACACATCGAAACTGAAGGCTCACAAAACAAAGGAAATTTCCTAGAGCTGATTGAGTTGATTGCAAGACACAATCCACTGATTGCAAAAAAAAAAAAGAATGCATCAGGCAATGCCAAGTATCTCAGTAACACAATCCAGAATTAAATTTTGGAATGCCTGTCAGATATGGTCTGGGAATCCATAATACAGGAAGTGAAGGAAAGTGAGGTTTTTTTCTGTTATTGCAGATGAAACAAAAGATCTTAAGAAAAGTGAACAACTGTCATTAGTACTGAGGTACTATTATAATGGTGCAGTTCATGAGAGCTTTTTAGATTTCCAGAGAGCCAGTGAATTAGATGCAGCAGGACTCAGTCAGAAAATAATACAGTGTCTGGAAAGATATGGCCTTGATTACAAGTCTAATCTTGTAGGTCAAGGTTATGATGGGGCAGCAGTGATGTCAGGGAGATATAGTGCGGTTGCAGCAAGGATAAAAGCAGAGGCTAAACATGCCTTTTATGTTCACTGCAATGCACATTGCCTCAACCTCGTTATTGTTGATTCAGTGAAAGCAGTGCCTGAAGTTGACTGTTTTTTTTGCATTGCTGCAAAAATTGTATGTGTATATGTCCGGATCTTATGTACATGAAAAGGATACAAGGATACAAGGATACAAGGAAGTTTATTTGTCATTATACAACAGGTTGAATAATGAAATTAAAGTGTGGTTCCCTCTTGATTGATTAATTGATTGTATAGAAAATAAAATTATTAAACATGGAGGAGTGCAGATGGTGCATTTAGTAGTCTCACAGCCTGAGGGAAGAAGCTGCTCTGTAGTCTGGTTGTACGGCAGTGAATACTTCTGTATCTTTTGCCTGATGGCAGCAGGGTGAACAGGCTGTGGCTGGGGTGGCTGCTGTCTTTTAGGATCCTTTTGGCTCTGCGCAGGCACCTCACCTCCCCGATATCACTGATGCTTGGTAGATGGGTGCCAATGATGTTTTGGGCAGTTTTAATCACTCGTTGCAGAGTCTTCCTGTCCTGGGTCGTGCACATCCCATGCCAGTTTGTGATGTTTCCAGTCAGGATGCTTTCAATCGCTCCTTTGTAGAAGCTGACAAGAACTTGGCGTGGGAATTTTGCTTTCTTAAGTTTCCTTAAGAAATACAACCGTTTCTGGGCTTTTTTAACCAGGGCAGAGATATGTGAAGTCCATGACAGGGTCTCTGTTATGTTGATTCCCAGGAACTTAAAACTGCTCACTTGCTCCACCTCAGCTCCATTGATGTAGACAGGGTTGTGTGTCTTTGCCTCTTTTTTCCGAAAATCAACTATCAGCTCTTTGGTTTTGCTGACGTTGAGCAGAAGGTTGTTGTCTGTGCACCATTTTGCAAGATGGTTGATTTCCTCCCGATATGAGAACTCATCATTGTTGGAAATCCGGCCGATGATGGTGGTGTCATCCGCGAACTTCACAATAGAGTTCTCTCCATGTCGGGGGTTGCAGTCGTGGGTGTACAGCGTGAACAGGAAGGGGCTGAGTCCACAGCCCTGGGGGGCTTTGGTTTTGAGCACTAGAGTGGGGGAGGAGAGACTGCCAATCCGAACTGACTGGGGTCTGTTTGTGAGGAAGTCCAGTATCCAGTTGCAGAGAGTGGTACTGATGCCCAGAGTGTTCAGTTTTCCAATCAGCTTCATGGGGGAGATTGTGTTGAAAGCTGAGCTGAAATCAACAAACAGCATTCTGATGTAGGTGTTGCTTTTCTCAAGGTGAGTGAAGACTGAGTGGAGAGCAGTGGAGATGGCATCCTCTGTGGATCTGTTGGTTCTGAATGCAAACTGCTGAGGGTCCAGACTGGCAGGGATGTTGTTCTTTATGTGCTGGAGAACCAGTTTCTCAAAGCACTTCATCAGGATGGGGGTGAGTGCCACAGGGCGGTAGTCATTTAGATCAGACACTGCAGACTTTTTAGGCACAGGGATGATGGTGGCTGTCTTGAAGCAGATGGGATATGTTGAAAATGTCAGTAATGACATCTACTAGCTGGTTGGCACATGTTTTTAGTACACGGCCAGGGATGTTATCAGGCCCAACAGAAACACTTTACAAGGAACTACTTACCAAACCTCCAGACCCGGCAAAAGTGGCAAAGGTCATCATGGAACATCGCTGTGGACTCTGTTGTACTGATTATTGATCCGTCACTTCCAAGGGCTCAGTGGCCCATCGGGAGAGTGATTAAGGCCGTTGCTAGCCCAGATGGATGTATCAGAACGGCTGAGGTCAAAGTAAAAGACAAAGTTTACACCAGACCAGTTGCTTGACTTGTTGAGCTTCCTGTCCTCCAGGATGATACCAAGGACACTTGAAGAATCCCTGGTTTTACACATTTGCAAGGCAAATGTGGGGGCGGCTGTTAAGAATTCTTCAAGTTTTAGTCTTTGTGCATTTAAGCTTTTATTTTGAAGTAGACGCTCTTATTTTGATAACGTCTATTCAGTTCCTTCCTCTTTTCTCCATGTTCAGTTTTCAGTATGTTTACAGTGGTGTAGCAGTCATTGATGATGTAAGTTATGCTTCAATTTATGTGAAATTAATATGTACATGTCACTTACCTCTTCTTATACTGTTGTTCAGCTCCTGATGTGTGTTTGAACTCTTTAAAGTGTCCGTTTTTCACTCGCTAGCATGATCGCGATTTAGCATTTAAGCTAACTGAGTTGATTTGTATGAATGTTAGCTCCAGTTTGTTATAATCTTCATGTATGCTACTTTTGAAGCAGTATTTATAGGCCTAAACATTATACAGCTGACATGAATGTATATTATACTTACCGGAAGTGTTTACTTATTGCATTTAATTTACAGCATGACACAATGATAAATCTGTCATTTATTTTGTTATATTTTTTCAGAAACTGCTCTGTAACTGGAATGTGCCCATGCAGTTCTTCAGTAAACAGTTAGAACTCAACTGATGTCTCATGTGCTCTCTGACCGGAGCCCTGCAGTGGTCAGTTAGGCTAACAATCAGTGGTGTAGTCTACGTGATACGCAGGTATACGCCGTATACCCACTAGAAAAATTCCTGAATTTCCGTATAACCACTTAAAAATGCGCAAAGATACGTATCAGTATGTTTTTTTGACATAACTTTCACTTTCCCGTTCATCAAATCGCCTTCTCTGTGTTACGAAGCGGGCTCTTTTTGACCATAGGGACTTCCGTCAGGCGTGACGTGACCCTACGTAAACTACTAAGGAAACGGTGAAGTTGTATGGTGGGAAAAAATGTGTATGGCACATGGCTTAAGAAGAAGAGGGCGCGAGTCAACAACCTCGAATGGTCCGACGTTTGTCAGTGGAGAAAAAAAAAAAACAATGAAAAGAAAGCAAAATCAGTTGACACTATTTCAGTGTTTCATTAAGCCTGCTGATTGTACTGCCGCGTCAGGAGACACTGCAGCTGGACCTAATGTTAACATTTCAGAAGGGGAGCCTGATGAAGAGGTAACATCAGCTCTACCTGATGGCAGGGAAGAGGAGCCTGCTGACGCTATCGCTGTACATGGTAAGTGGAACTCTTGTATGTTATAAAATAGTAATCGCTATTGTAAGAGCGGGTGATTGGCACATTGAATTATATCTAAAACTAGCGAACTGGTGGTTTGGTTGAAATTAAGGAGCTGCTATGTGTGTGTGTGTGTGTGTGTGTGTGTGTGGGTGTGGGTGTGGGTGTGTGTGGGTGTGTGCGCGCGCGCATAGATGAGAACTTGACCTTGATGTGGAAAACTTCGGTCCAAATCAGGCCAGATTGACTGCAGAAAACTTCTTAAACTTGGTACCCAAAAAAAACCCCAATAAAATCTTGGAGACTTAAAAAAAAACCAAGTCCAGGCAGAATCTTAAGCAGGCAGGTTTATTTTCATTCGAGATCTCAAATGGAAACAAACAGCGAGTCGATCACAAAGGAAAACGACTGACCCTCTCAATTCGTGCACCTGTTTATATCTTCTCCCATCCCTGGGTGCCCCCCCCCCCCCCCCCCCCCCCTTCTATTTTCTTAGTTCACACAAAGAGCTTGTGTACGGCTAGTCGGTGAGATGAAAGCTCCTAATTGGGCCATATTTACTTTTGGGCTTGTAGATTTTGGATGCCAGCCGATTCTTTGTTGCCACTTTTCTAGATAAGAAGAGGGCTAATTGGGCACACTCAAGCTTTGAACTGAAATCAAGAATAACCCGCCAACATCAATCCATGACATTTTGTGATCAGTGCAGGTGGATGTCTATGCATTTAAATATATAGTCAGGCCTTCTTAAACCTTGCTACGGCCCTGCTCATGCTCACTAAAAATGCAAAGTCTAGACTTTTCGGGCATGTTACTGCCCAGTCCATGTACCTTAAAGTCCAGTTTTTCCAAGCACGCTATTGTCCTGTATGGGCACCTTAAAAAAAGATAATCCAGCTTTTCCAAGCACGCTACTGTCCTGTATGGGCACCTTAAAAAAAGATAATCCAGCCCTTCAAGGCTTGTTAATGTGATGTCCATGCAGATTTAAAAATACAATCTATCCTTCTAAACATTAGTACTGTAAGGGCTGTGCAGATTTAAAAAATGCAATCTAGTTTTCCAAACATTAGTACTGTAAGGGCTGTGCAGATTTAAAAACTTACAATCTGGTTTTCCTAACATTAGTACGGTAAGGTCTGTGAAGATTTGAAAAACACACCATGAGTTTTACTTATATTTGCTACCCTCTACAGTATGGATATTTTTAAGCTCAGAATTACTTCTACAACCTGGCCAGCCTTGTTAGAGTGGAGAAACGGAAAGTTAGGTAAATATTAGACAACATTTAAAGCTGGTAGAAACAATTTAAATGTACAAAGTTAAGAGTAAATTAAAGTAATATATTTAAATGTTAATATATAAAATTGTTAATAAAAATGAAATTAATTCATTGTCATCTTAAAAGTCCATTAATTAAGACACCATGTACATTATTAAATGACTAACTGATATGTTATAGTTGTCACATAATTCGAGCTATTGAAAGAGTGGAATTTTTGCCTCCTTTTGTCTATTTTTCATGCATTTTCTTAGCCATGGCTAAGAAAACAGTGTTGTAAACAGTTCATTAATAGGTTTTGGCCCTGTTCTGGAGGTCTTAATGCTAATATAGATTCAAAAAGGACAATATGCATTATAATGTTAATTACTGGTGTTTTTGTTTACCTCCAGGTTGTGCTGTCTGCAGTGCAATGAAGTCAATTGGCATCCTCACAGAGAAGAGGGTATCTACATCTGAGGAGTGGGTGTCTTTTAAAATCCAGTGCTCAGGCACAAATGACAGACAAACAGCTCTAGCGTCCTATAGGAACAAAATTCGGCGACATGAGACGTCTAGGGCACACGAAATAGCTCAGGAGCTCACTGAAAAAGGTAGACGGGATTTACTTGGAAATATAGTGAGAACTGTATCAGAGACTGTGTTAGCTGAGACTGATGCTATATTCAGAACAGCATACTATCTTGCTAAGATGAACCGACCATTCACTGACCATTGTGATCTCATTGAGCTTCAGCAAAAAAATGGTGTCAACATAAGCACTAGTCTGCACTCAAGGTACAGTTCCACAGCAATTGTGCAACACATAGCAAAAGAGATGCAGAAAAAAATTGTTGGCAGTATTGTGTCATCTTCAAGCAAATTGTCTGTTCTCATTGATGAGGCTACATCTCTCAGCCACAAATCTGCCATGATTGTCTATGTGAAAGCCTCTATAGTTGGTGCTACTCCTGAATTTTTGTTTCTGGATTTAGTTGAGCTGGAAAGCCAAAGAGCAGCAAGTATAGAGGAAGCTCTGTTGAACTGTTTGAACACTGCAGGCTTCAGTGAAGAATGGCTTCAAAAGAATTGGGTCTCATTTATTTCTGATGGTGCCAGTGTCATGCTAGGCAAGAACACTGGTGTGGCAACCAGGCTGACTGCAAGATACCCTAACCTTTTCACATGGCACTGCATGAACCACCGTTTGGAACTGGCTGTAGCTGATGCTGTTGATGAGGTTCAGGCAGTCAACCACTTCAAGGTGTTCATGGAGAAGATCCACAATCTCTACAGTCAGTCCAATAAGAATGCACGGGAACTTCTGGAGGCAGCACAAGAGGTGGGTTCACAAGTCCTGAGTATTGGCAGAGTTTTAAGTACGCGATGGGTGGCCAGCAGCTTCCGTTCTGTAAAGGCTGTGTGGAGGTCATATGAAGCACTGAACAGACACTTTGAAAATGCTGCGGGAGACCAAACAAGAAACAGCAAAGAGAGGCAAACTTACAGAGGCCTGGCACATCGTTTGCAAAGCCAGGAATTTCTGTGTGACCTCGAACTTACACTATATTACCAAAAGTATTCGCTCACCCATTCAAATGATCAGAATCAGGTGTCCTAATCACTTGGCCTGGCCACAGGTGTATAAAAGCCAGACTGTGAAACAAGACATTTGTGAAAGAATGGGCCGCTCTCAGGAGCTCAGTGAATTCCAGCGTGGAACTGTCATAGGATGCCACCTGTGCAACAAATCCAGTCGTGAAATTTCCTCGCTCCTAAATATTCCACAGTCAACTGTCAGCTCTATTATAACAAAATGGAAGCGTTTGGGAACAACAGCAACTCAGCCACGAAGTGGTAGGCCACGTAAAGTGACGGAGAGGGGTCAGCGGATGCTGAAGCGCATAGTGCAAAGAGGTCGCCGACTTTCTGCACAGTCAATTGCTACAGAGCTACAAACTTCATGTGACCTTCAGATTAGCCCAAGTACAGTACGCAGAGAGCTTCATGGAATGGGTTTCCATGGCCGAGCAGCTGCAGCCAAGCCACACATCACCAAGTGCAATGCAAAGCGTCGGATGCAATGGTGTAAAGCACGCCGCCACTGGCCTCTAGAGCAGTGGAGACGCGTTCTCTGGAGTGATGAATCACGCTTTTCCATCTGGCAATCTGATGGACGAGTCTGGGTATGGAGGTTGCCAGGAGAACGGTACATTTCAGACTGCATTGTGCCGACTGTGAAATTTGGTGGAGGAGGAATAACGGTGTGGGGTTGTTTTTCAGGAGCTGGGCTTGGCCCCTTAGTTCCAGTGAAAGGAACTTTGAATGCTTCAGGATACCAAAACATTTTGGACAATTCCATGCTCCCAACCTTGTGGGAACAGTTTGGAGCGGGCCCCTTCCTCTTCCAACATGACTGTGCACCAGTGCACAAATCAAGGTCCATAAAGACATGGATGACAGAGTCTGGTGTGGATGAACTTGACTGGCCTGCACAGAGTCCTGACCTGAACCCGATAGAACACCTTTGGGATGAATTAGAGCGGAGACTGAGAGCCAGGCCTTCTCGACCAACATCAGTGTGTGATCTCACCAATGCGCTTTTGGAAGAATGGTCAAAAATTCCTATAAACACTCTCCTCAACCTTGTGGACAGTCTTCCCAGAAGAGTTGAAGCTGTAATAGCTGCAAAGGTGGACCGACATCATATTGAACTCTATGGGTTAGGAATGGGATGGCACTTCAGTTCATAGTATGAGTAAAGGCAGGTGAACGAATACTTTTGGTAATATAGTGTATGTACGATGTACTGTCTGAACTCTCAAACCTGTCTCAGCAACTCCAGGCCCACTCAGTCACACTTTTGAAAGCAGACGAGTTTCTAAGGCGCACCATCCGAGTCCTGGCATCATTCAAAGACTCTCCAGGTGAGAAATCTGAAGAGGCTTCACAAGCACAGGCTTCGGGACATTTTGGATCGGTTTCCCTGCATTCAAATGCAAAGCTCACACCAATCAATGCAAAGCAATTCCTCCAAAGTCTGATCAACAACATGGAGAAGCGCCTCTCATTTGAAGGTGAAATGCTTTGTGATCTCAGCGTTCTGGACACCAACACCTGGCCATTAAGACCTGGCATTCGGCATGGTGAGTTACAAGTGAAACGACTGTGCAGGCGGTTCAGTCTGTGTGAACAGCAAGCTGTTGATGGTATGAGAGATTTCCTTGAGCACCCAGACAAAGAGCCTGAAAGCCTAATACCACTCATACGATGCATGCAGACCATCCCTTGCAGCACTGCTGAATGTGAAAGGGGATTCAGTCTGATGAACAATGTATACACAGACAAGAGATCTACACTGCTGTTGTCCAATGTATCTAATTTAATGATGATTAGCATCAATGGGCCCCCTTTAAGTCTTTTTGAGCCAAGTCAGTATGTTACAACTTGGTTGAGAAGCCATCGCTCTGCCACACAGGCAAAGAGAAAATGCACACAAAAGAGCCTTGAGTACAAACACATTTGGAAGGCCTTGTAGACTACAGGCCACTTAACCCAACCACACCTTCCCTTCTTACTCCACCTAAGAGACTAAGAGGACTATGAGAAGACACTTGACCAGGTGGCACAAGACCTGGGTCATATCTAAGAGTTCTGCCCTTTTTCCAGGGCTTTTGTGCCAAGAACACACAGTAATCCCAGTAATCATATAATGATGTGAAAAAGTTATTGAAAGTTGAGTTAAGGTGTGGACCATGTATGTAATTTGTGCATGACTGTTTACATTTTTCTGATGGTGAAGCTGGTTGAGAGTTGGCCATTACTTTAGTGCCTTTTCAAGCTTCAGAGAATTTTATGTGTTTGCACCATTTTTTGCACTTGATTGCGAAAACTGTATAAATATATGGTTTATTTATTCATTTTTCTTTATTTTAACTTATTTGTCTTGTCACTGGCTGTTCAACGGTTAATTAAAGTCCAGCTGTTAATGACTGTTATACTACTTGTGTTGCTTACAATACATTTACATTTAGATATAGTCCAGTCATTTTATGAAAAAACCTAGGACAAATTGCAAGAGAAGCAAACTCATCTGATTTTGTATCCTCAGTTTGTCCTGAGTGAGGGAAAAAAAAGTCCCAAGAAATCCCATTGGTGGAAAGTTTTGAAAATCACCTATATATGACCACATATTACCAAAAAATACTGTTTTTAACACACAGGAGGGGAAAGGGGTTCAAAATTTTACTTTCAGATATCACTATAAAAATTCACAAGTTGATTACACACACAAAGACAAGGAAAAAAGTCAATTGCAAGTCAATTGCATATCACACATTATCTGATTTGATATGCGCTAATAAGGAATATAAGGAATAAATGCCAGAAGAGACATTTAAACAGTGAATTAAAAGGTTACTATATATATAGTAACCTTTCAATTCACTGTTTAAATATCTCTTCTGGCATTTATATTTATTATGGTGGTTCTTGTGTGGGGCCGTTTTGGAGCAGCTGCTGCTGGACAGATGTGTACAAGGCTGGGAGGGGAAAAATCAGAGTATACCCACTAGAAAAAACTAGACTACACCACTGCTAACAATCAGCATTAGAGGTCCCAATCCTCAACACAAACCATTGTTCGTGGTTAATGCCACTTCTGCTCAGTTTGTGTGCAGGCAAGGACCGGAGGTACAACAGACATTCCAGTTTGAGAGTAATGGGCTGTCTGATATAACAAAGCAACCAAGTGGTTGCACATTATACATCCAGCCACACAGGAACAGTGGTTGTTGACCAAAACAACTGGCTGTGAGTCACGTAATATCACCTAAAATACAAGTTGAATGGATTTTGAAAAAATAGCCTAACAAGCAACAGCAATAGGAGCAAAACTAGAGGAGAGGAGTTGGCGAGAAGCAGGGTGCAATGTTGCAGACCAGGGGTCTGTTTCCCAAAAGCATAGTTGCTTATAACAACGTAGGGCTAAGAAGGTTTTGGGAAACGCTACCCTGATTTGAGTGAGAACATGCAGTTTGAAGAATAGCTGAGTGCGTGGAATATCATCTGCATTTGCAGCCATAACATTAGGTAAAAGCACGACTTCTCAAAATGTTATGAAGTGTGAAACTCCCATTTGTTTACTACAGCCCACAGCAAGCTAATTTCCACACAGCTACTCTGTATCTGCATTTGGCTACCAACTTTTTTGAAGCAAAGCTTGAACAGTAAAAGACATAAAACCAAGGACAGAACTTGTGTTGAACAAACCTTTGAAACATGTTCAACAAAACTACTCTTAGTTGTGGTGCCTCTGCTTTCTTCATTGAGTGGTAGCAGTGAGCTCTCACTGTGAGTTCATTCGCCCTATTTTTGCCTGAGACTTTAGTTAAACACAGAAACATTAAAATAGTGACATTACTAGCATCACACTTTCTAACACATGAAGTTAACATGAAGCAGGACAGATGACAGCCACAGCTTGCTCAGGCTAGCAAGAATACGCGTTAGCAACTTACCTTCAAAATCACACAGATACGACGACACATAAAACTTGAAACCTTTTTCAAGTTTAGAACTGGGCTTCTTGCTGGCTGCTCGGACAATCCGACATATGTCATTAATGCTGACTTTGGTAGCTCTAACAGGCACCGGGTAAATTTCATCTCAGCCTCCGCCATGATGAGCTGCTGTTTACTTCCGCACTCCGAACGCCAACCAGAAATATCATAACATCCTTAACCAAACCAGGAACCGTGAAGTGCATAGAGGCTACTGGGATTTTATAATCTCAGAATTGTGGAGCCTATGAGCTTTTTCTCATAAATTTGTGAGTTTTTTTCTCATAAATTTACCACTTTAATCTCAGAGAATATCTTAGTTTTTCCTTAGAAATTTACCACTTTAATCTCAGAGAATATCCTTTTTTCCTCCTCATAAATGATTCCACTTTAATCTCAATTCACTTCAGTACTGACAGGAGGAGGGGGGAAAGCAGGTAAACAGGACAGCTACAGTAAGTTTTTGACAGTTTCCTATGCTATTTCAACATTAAATTCACTTTTTAGGGAAGAAATCCACTGTGTAGATTTTGGATATTGGCAATTTTACAACTATTGGTGGTTAACTGAAAATTTGATCTAACGTTTTCAGAGTTTATAACATGGGTCTTCAACTGGCGGACCGCGGTCCACATCCGGACCCAGAAAGAGTCCAGTCCGGACCCAAACCCTATAGCTAAAACCAATGAGTTTTTTCTCTCTTGCTCTCTCGCGGTGCAGAAAACTGCATGTGCTGCTTCGGGTAGTGCATTACGTCACTTGTTTACTATATGGCGCGATGCTAGCCAATCAAATCAGACCTCTGACACGACGCTAGCCAATCAAATCAGACCTCTGACTCGACACAAATGGTCACAAAGCTTACTGAGCATTTCCAAAGTTGATTACTGACCGCTACTGCATGACAAGGCCGAGCACGGACTCCGCAGCTCCTCGTGTGCTCCGGGGGTCTGTTCCACAAAGCAGGTTTAGTGAAAACTCTGAGTCTGTGAACCCTGAAATGAGGGAAACTCTGAGTTTTCCGTTTCACAAAGGGAGGTAACTCAAACCAGAGAAAGATGGGTAACTCTAGCCTCTTTCACAGAGGGAGTAAGCTCTCGGTCAGTTACTGCAGTAACAGACTCCATGAAACTAACCTGGTCGGGACCAGGATTTTCTCATGAAACCTCGAGTTTCTCTCTTGCTGTGTCTCTCTGTGTCCGCCCCTCTTTCAGCCACACACTTCCTCATTCATTCAGTCAGCAGGCGAGTTTTGGCCTGACATATTAGTTCTGCCGTCTGTTATTAAAAAAACAAACAAACAAACAAACAAAAAAAAAAAACAGCCAGAAGGCCTTTATTGGAAGTCCATGAGTAGTTAGGTGGCGACTTTTTTATCACAAACATGGCATGTCCTTTCGACAACGTTCCCGTGGATGAAGGTGCAGTGTTACTGCGCAGAGAATTAAATATTCGTCAGGAGATGGTTATAAGAACGCGCATAGATGTTTTACCTGTTTGAAAAATGTTTTTATATTTCATCTTAAGCTGCTGCCAAGTGCGTTTCTCCCCCGCGGGATTACTGCACCTAAATTAAATAAATTAATAGGCTACCATTCAAGTTTTCCCCTGTAATATTATTACAACGGACTACATTTAAATTTACGCATTGACCCGAGCAGCAGTGTTCTCCCACGCCGTCTCCCTCTCCTTTGCCACTGCAGCGGTGTTGCACTTTAAAAAAAAAAAAAAAAAAAAAAACATGTTCAAACTCGCTGTATGAATGCATTAAGATTTCCAATTCAGCTGGGGTGAAAAACGCTGCCCGACGCTTTATTTTTCTCTCTATGGTCACTCCGCGGCTCCGTAGTACACAAACATAAAACTAGAGAAGAATATTTCATTTTTAATCCTGAGGACATCGCACAATTCAAATATATGGTATACTGTACAGCCAATAATATTGCTTCATTGCTGTGTGTTTTGTTGCCTGTTTGAACAGACTGCGTGCTTCTGTAAACATGTCCCAATAAGAAAACAAGATAGTGCCAAACAGATTTGAACTTCATGAAAAATGCTACACCACTTTCCACAACTCTTCGGAGCCTGGATCTTCAACCCAACCGGGACAGCCCGAAAAACTCCCAAGCAGCAGCTCTGTTCTCACTGAGACTGTCACCGGAGTCGGCACTGAAATGAGCCAGGCTGGTTCCGACTGTGTGGAAGATTGTTGTCGGGACATGAAGACTGGTAAAACTGCACAGCTAATTATTTGGGGTCCGTTTCACGAAGCAGGTTCAACAAACTCCGGGTCTTACCCTGAACTCTGAGTTGATCTACTCTGAGACAGAAAACTCTTTTTAATTTCATTATACAACCTATTGTATAATGACCAATAAACTTCCTTGTATCCTTGTATTCTTGTATTGTGCAGCCTGAGCAGCTGTTGGTTTGTTGAAATGAAAGGGTTACCTAAAATGATAAATGTGCAAACTGGCTGCGGCTAAGCCAAACACTCACACTGGAACTACTAGGAAGAATCTATACTTATTTGAGTTAGTTAGGTTTGTCTTGTTTTTTCAGGCAGTCATGTTGACCATTTCGCAACATTGTCACAGAATAAACAATTTGTTGGTGCATGTGATGCTGACAAATATGTCTACCAGAGCTAGCCCATCATGAATATTTAGCTCCTTATCAATCAGAATCATTATGGAGAGTGTTGTTTTAAAGGGACAGTAACCCGTTTTGAAAATTTGTTATTTTTTCACTGTAACCGTAGCTAGTACTTGCAGTGATGCTATCTTCCTCTCATTGTCACTGAGTGCTGGATACTGGCTGGATGCTCCAAATGCAAACCATTAGCCTCCTGACATTCAGATTGACTTTGCCCAAGCTAAAATTCTTAAAAATAATTGCCTAGCATCCAGCAATTAGTACTACTACTGCCCTACATAACATCTACAAGGGAAGTGATACAGTATCAGTTTTTTTCACAATGGGTGAACTATCCCTTTAAGTTTTTGTTTTTCGTTGTGAGATTTGGGGTCCAAGGGTCCACCGACAGGTGAAAGGCTGGCTGCCCTACAAGCTTAGGCACACAGTATCTATCTGAGATTGGCAATCAGTATCATGAACAGCAACACAGGTTGGAGCTCCAAGTTGTGAAAACATTTATTTTCAACTTTTGAGAACAAAAAGTAAAAATTCTAATTGAGATAACACTACATGCTTGGCAAAAACTAAAAACTGATGGGAGTTTCTGGTAGTTGTGCATAAATGGATCTTTCTTCAATGATACTCAATCAGCTTTTTTTGTGTAAAGCCATTTTGCTGCATGTTCAGCTTAGCTGATTCATGAAATTGGAGTAACTAATGATTTGAGACAGCTTCACTCACTTTTTTGCATTACACAGTAATGACTCCCAAGGCTCACACTCTCTATAATGCATCTTCAGTAAGACTCCTTTTAATCAGTCCTGGAAAAATCTCTTTATATATATTTATATTATTTTTGGCTGGTAAGTAGAGTCATGCAGTTTTGTTTTTGTGTTGAGGCATTTCTGTTAAACTTCAGATATTTACAGTAGTACTTTAAGAAACCCATTCTCCTAGACTCCAACATCAGCATGACCATGCAAGAAAAAAAAATAGAATTCTGCCATGCCATTTAGATAAAATTGTTTTCATGTACAATTGATCTCCTCAGAACCCAGACCTCTGTCATTTTTAATCTTAACCATCTAAGAATGCAGATTCAGACCTGTGACACCAGTGATAAATTAGAAAACCAGACGGACAAGGTGCCCCTGGCCCCCTGGTCCAGGATTGAGGACCACGAATGTACAGCATGCCTCTTTATCCTATGTTTTAATAACATAAGGGAAAATAAAAGGAAACACCTCCTCATGTTGATATCTCCCTGACAGAGACATTCAGTGATGGTCATGCTTTGAACTTTGCCTCCCAGGATTTGCCACATCTATTTACCTTTAGTACTCAGCAGGGCTTAGTGAAGGAGGGACTGGGAAGAGGGACATTATAAAAGATCTACATAGCTGAAGGGATAGCTGAAGGGAGCTGAAGAAGTCAGAAAAAATATATTGTGTTTTTTTTCTCGATTGCCCATTATGGGTGACACCAGGCTGTGTCTGTTACTGCTTTTAAGCAGCTTCACGTTGGCTCGTAAGTTCCTCCTTTTACTCGTTGGCATATTAGACTAATGGAAATCCATAGCTGTTAAGAACAATCACCAAGAATAAGTTAAAATATATACAAATGCATTTCGTATTAATATCACTTTTTCTACCATTTGCTATTTTTAACCTTAATTGCAGTCATTTGGGGTCATTTTGGACATACAGTTTATATGAATGTTTTTGACTGAAGGCCATTTCTGAATGGACAATGACTGAAAAGGATTTTTTATATGACATATATCACTTATCTTTTGTCATTTTCCAGAACAAAGCAATGAAAATGATAAGCAGAAATCAACATGTCCATGTAAGTATTTTCAGACTGTAGTTTACCTACCTCAGAAAACCAACGTGACGGACACACAAAGGGACTGACAATTTTATAAAGAAGAAGAATTTGCAAGTCTGTGAAAATTTACTTTTGATCCCAATAAAGCACACGAACCAGTGGGCATTATTTTAAGGTTTTATTTCACCCTGTAACCAAAATGGACTTTATTTCTATTTATTTATTTATTTATTTATTTATTTATTTAGCTTGTGCTTTTTGACAAAGTATTGGGGACAATTTTGTTGAATCTTATTCTTCTTGTAATTTTAAATATATATGTATAATATTTATAAACAGTTTTCTACTGATTTTTGTAAATTTTCTGGTAACATTTACTGATTTCTGGTATTTTTTTTCTAATTTTCTGCTATTTTTTGGGTCATTTCTTGCTAACTTCCTCATCACTTTTTTCCCCTTGTTTTTGAAAGAAATGAAGTAAATCTGCAAAATATATGTTGAGGAAAAGATGATGACAACTGTGCCAAAAGTTTAATTTGTATCTACAAAATGTACTGTACTTTTTAACAATACTTAAATGGATGTAAACATATTAACTCTGGACTGGACCTTTTGACATGCACATACCTAGAAACAGAGTCAGGATGTATTGTCGCAAACATACACATTGACCCGAGAGCGGATCAATAATGACCTTGCTAAACTAATAAACACATGACCTGCTGTTTGGCGATAGCAGTAATTGCTGGACTCTTGCTCCATGGTGTTTATGATTCAGTACAATGGCTGTTATTTGCTATTAGGATGATCATTATGTCACCTAAGGGTCCAAAGATCTGGAGCCAACTGACAATGTGGAGGCTTGACAGTAAACTTAAGATGTCAGGAAGAAAAATCTATTTGCCGAGTGGGGTGCAGTGAGGGACCATGGCGCTTGTCTCACTCCCTGGCGCCCTCTGGCATGATGGCGCTTGTAGCATTTGCCTAACCTGCTCTGTGGACCGCATGGCCCTGCTTGTGCATCATTTTATACACATTTTACACACATGTAGATGTTTAGTATCCCTGGGATTTACACTAATTTTTTAAAATAAAGTTCTGTAGGTTTGAACAAGGCTTAGCCATGCAGTAACAAATCTACCTCTGTGAATGGCAGCACTTAAGAGGTGAATGTAATAAATGTAAGAATGCTGTGATAACTGCTTAGCCACAGGTCTGCAGGGAATCAATTAATCTGATTTTGGAGAGATGTTAGATGATTAGATTTACCATATGCTATCATCATTCTGTTGCAGTTACAGACAGATTCAAGGCCTACAAGAAATATATTTACCAGTATACCACAGAAAGTAGAAATGCAGTGGCAGGTACTGACAACTTCAGGAATGGCCCTAAAGTCACTTGCCAGGTAGGTTATTTTGTTTACTTGTCTCACTATGTCAGTTTTCTTGGTACTAGAAACTTCTTATCTTAACACCCTCCCTCCCTCTCTGTGTGTCTCTATATTTACTCTGCCTCCTGCCCTGTTTCTGCTGCTGTCTGTGTTTAGGTGGAGATCGAAGTCCCCCAGACATGTAGCTTCCTCTTGCATACCAGGGACTGTGCCCTCAGCGAGGTGTCTGTCATGGATCCCCAGGGCCAGCCAGTCTACAGGCGGACCAGCAGCTCTGAAGACTTCCAGAAGACCATGGAAAAGTCAGTTCCCAACATCTGTTTCATAATTTAATATACCTTAATACTCTAGGAAGGGTGGCATTCGACCAGGAAGCTAAATGTAGTATTTTTATATGATGTATAAGCAAAAGAGCATGCAGCTTTTTATTGGCATCCATGCTGAGCCATGAACAAACAAACCTTTTAATTATATAAAAACTAGGGGCCGGATTCTCCAAAGGTTCTTAAGATTAAATTTCATCTTAAGTTCCACTTTTTTTCTTAAGTTTGGGTTTAAGAAGAATCTTAAGATATTTTCGAATTCACAAACAAAATATCTTAAGAATCCTAACAAAAGATCTTAAGAATGTTCTCAACTTTATTCTTAAGATTTTTCTTAAGAATAAATGGGATTCTTGAAAGAAATTATCTTACTATTTTTCTTAAATGGTATCGTAACTTTAAGACAGGTAAAAGTCGTCTTAATTTAACCACATGCTGTGTGAAGGTAAGCTATTTTTCAAACATCTTTGATTAATTTAGAGCCAAATTTTATTATATAACATAGATTAATGTAGTAGGCTAATACCTTAATAATTTTACATTGTATGAAATTAACATAGTGATAATCGTTATCTAAACTGTAATTCAGCCTAATATCTAAGCCAGTATTTAGACACATATAGGCTGTTGTTTCTGAGTCTATATGAGGACATTTTGTTTAGCCACCAGTCACCATTCATGTTTCAATTATATTTAGATTCCATTAACTAATAGGTTAGTAATATCGTCGCTGTCCAATACAAAGTATGTATCTCAATTTTTGAGAAAACACTTTTATAACATCAAATCAAAGTTGAGACTATAATGGATATTGTTTTGTTGTATTTTAGATGGAACTGCTGTGGGTTGCAGCTCGAGGCTGTTTGTTTACATAAAGGTAGATAGTTGAGAAGTTCGTAAGTGGAAAAAATTAAGAAGTTCTTAAGATAATGTGCAGTTCTTAAGAAAATAATGGGGAATAGCACTTGAGAACATTCTTATGAACTTCTCATTTTTCCTCTTACGAAACATCTTAAGATTATTAGTAAGAACTTTTTGGAGAATCCGGCCCCCGATTGCAGAAAAATGGTAAATGCTTTGTGTTTCAAAGTCTTTATTAAAGGCAAAAAGTGGTCACGATTCCCGACTTTGGACTGGTCTGCCTAAGAATCTCAGCCTGGCATAAAAAAAAATATATATATTTTTTATAATCCTCTAGAAAGTAACTAATTTTGTGGGAATTTAAATTGATTTAAAATAATTTTTCTCTTAATTTTCTTATAACTTGCAAAATTTATCCTGTTTAAGTTGCTTGTTAAAACTCAGCTTTGCTTTTATGAAATGATCTTTTAATTTTCCTTGACCTTTTTAGAGGGCACGCTGGCCAAATACTTGAGTATATTGTCACTGATGAGTAGAAGGCAACACACACACCACCCCTGATAGCATTGACTTTTGGGCCACATGTGGCGTCTAGCTGGCACCTCTGGCTGAGATGTGGTAAGGCAAAACACATGAGGGCCACATCATAACCACATTGGTTTGGCCATACCTTCAGAATTGGAGGGAATTTCTCCTCTGGGACAGTTCTGTAATTGAAGCACTTGGCCCACATAATAGATTTTACTTTTGTGCCACATGTGATTTGTAACTGGCAAATGTGATATGGCAAAACATGAGGGCCATGTCATAACCACTTTGGTTTGGCCATACCTTCAAAATTGGAGGGAATTTCTCCTCTGGGACAGTTCTGTAATTGAAGCACTTGGCCCAGATAATAGACCGTATTTCCCCAATTAATCGCCCGGGCATTTAATACGCAAAATCAACTTGGACCCCAGGCGTTTAAAAGAACCAGGCGGCTATTCGCTGCAGGCCTTTATTTATTTTTGCACAGACCTGCACCAGGCCATTATTGTGATGATAGTTACCCTCCAACATATTTAAAGTCGGTCGATTTAAGATTACGGTACACCCTTTTTTTCTAACGTTAGCTAGCTCTCTTATTTTGACAGAAAACGGAAGTGCCGCACAGTTATTGTGCGGCTAACTGTTTACTTCTGCAAAAATAAGGTGAATAGCCTTATTTTGGGTTACCTCAATATAATGCAAATAATCGCCCCGGCGGTTATTCGGGTGGGCATTTAATACGCAAAATGGGTGCAGACCCCAGGTGTTTAAAAGAACCAGGCGGCTATTTGCGGCCGGGCGATTAATTGGGAAATACGGGATTTTACTTTTGGGCCACATGTGATTTTTAACTGGCAAATGTGATATTGCAAAACACATGAGGGCCACGTCATAACCACTTCAGTTTGGCCATACATTCAAAAAGTGACTGCCACCCCAATAGCAAATTACCTTTGGCTTGGATGTGGCCCAAATAAATAGCAAAGATGTGGCCCATTTACGGAAGTGAATGACGGCCCATATCTGGCCCAAGTATATGAAAGCTGTTTGAACCATAACATAGCCAGACCTCTACCACAGCTGTACCAACTGTAAAGAGAAGATCATATGGCTCATGGCTGGGCCTCATACAGCGTGCCTTTATGGCTGAGTTCTGGTAAAGCCTAATGGCTCTTATGTGGCCCACATGTGGCTGACAGACCAAAATCCAGATTTTACCCAGAAGCTAAACTAATGTACACCAAACCTTTTACCTGGCCCACTTTCGGAAGTGAATGATGGGCCACACCTGGCCCTAGGGTGTATTAGCCTTAACTGAACCATAACAAAACCAGACTTCTACCTGTCTCTGGTGTGGTGCAGGTAATCAAAACCCCTGAAGGTCCAACTTTGAATCTGTGTTAACAAAACCGTGACAGTTTTATAGACCTTTTCAAAAAGTGATATATGGGCAGTGAAAATATACCATTCTAAAGAAAAAACTCAGTTCCCACACACACTTTATCACTCTGCATTGATCTTTTTCAGGGAGTTAGTCAACATTTTGAAAAGGTCTATAAAACGGTCATGGTTTTGACAACATGGATTCAAGTTGCCCTCTGTTCCTCGAAAAGCCTCATACCTGATTCAATTTGACAGATACTTTTTGTGTCACTTTCTTCAAGTCAAAACAAGAGCACCTATGCTAAGTCAAACAGCTACATATTACTGAGTGGTCCTTGTCTCTTCACTATCCAGGAACCTGCTTAAATTCACAGTGGACCAGATCACCAATGTCAAGCTGTACCCTGAGCCAGACGAGCCGGTCAACATCCTCAACATTAAGAGGGGAATTGTCTCTGCCCTCATGATGCCAATTATGGAGGACGAGCAGAGCAGTCTCATGGTTAGCATATCCTTACAAAACCTTGCAAATTCTTCATTAGATAAATTAGGTGCATTGGATGAAAATGTGGGGGAAATGGGTTATTACAGCAGCAGAGAGGAGGGTATAGATGCACAAATACACGCCACTGAAGTACTATGGAGAACTTAAAGGGACAGAATCAAATAAATAAATACATCTTTAAATAAATAATTAAAAGTGTCATTAATTAATTAAAATGGGAATTAAGCACCGCTTGCGCTTCCTCCTCTCCCTGGTGACGGCCAATGTAGACGCAGGTAAAATCCTGTGCTGGCGTAGTATTTCCACATCAAAGCAGAGTGCCTTAGTTCTTGCAGCATGCTTTACCCTGATGTTTAGTAAAGTCTCTCAGCTGTAGGTTATGCAACCTGAGCATCTGGGTTAAGCATCCGCCCACTGACCTTGATGGGTGAGTTTGACAGATAAAATTAATTCATGAAGCACTGCAACACCGGTCCATGAAATAATGAATTAAATAGTGAAATAATGAATTAAATAGTGAAATAATTATATATATGTTTTTACATTAAATGAGCTGGTATTTTAATGAATTAATGACACATTTAATGACACATTTATTGATTTAATTCCCATTTTAATTAATTAATGACACTTTTAAGTATTTATTTGAAGATTTATTTATTTATTTAATTCTGTCCCTTTTAGTCCTCCATAAAGTACAGCATAACAGAGCATATTGAGAATAACACCCCTGACAGCTTCACAGGTTACTTACTATTTGTATGTTCCTTTCTGATATTTACCATTTTTATTATCATAAACAAAATACAGTTAAAATAAACTGCTGAAGAGAGAAGGACCACTGAAGCACTGTTTTGTCAGTTAAAACTCAAGGGGGTTCAGTTACCCTTTATTAAGTCAAACTGTTACATAGCAGTCTATACTTTCTAAATAAGCTATGCAATGAAATGCAGTTCATCACACACACACATAAACATATATCTTATCTTGACTGATAGTTTCCTTATAGATCAGTTACTGATGGAGTCTACCTGATAAAGAATGATGGACCTATATTTGTTTTGTTTTATTTTGTTTGGTTCTCAGCAGAGCACAGTGCACGGTGAGTGCTTTACAGACTACCGTGTTAATGCCAGGAAGGACATTGTTACAGACGTGTCCCTGTCCAGGGATCTATCCCAGTGTGACCAGTTCTACAGCAGAGAACTGACCAACAGCCCTCTGGCACTCCTGCAAAGACTGGTGAGACACTGGCACCTTGCCTCTTAGCCTTCGAGTGGAGACTGACACTGTTGTCAACTCACATGCATATAATGGGATGTGTCCCTGAAGGGCTTGGATCCAATGTGAGATGATCCATGACTGGACAGAGCCTATGAGTCTCACTAGTGTAAAAGCATCACTGTCACAAGAGTTAACACTTTGAAACTCAGGAGCCTGTTGACAGGTTTTATTTTGGAAAGTTTTATTTCACCCTCTCACCAAAATCCTTTTGCTTTCTTTTTCTTTTTAATTTGTCAGTGGCATTTTTTTCATAATTTTCTTACAAATTATTAATACAGTTATTCTAATGTTGTATTATTATTATTATTTTTTTTTTTTTACTAACTTTGGGGACGTTTTCTAGTAATTTACTTAATTTTTATAATTTATATATGTGTGTATGTACAGTGTTGGGCAGTAGCGGCGTTACAAGAAGCGGCATTACAAGTTTAACTATATTTCTCAGTAGCATGGTCCTAACCTCGCTGTGATCTAAATCAAATAGCTTTTAAGTAGTGAAACTATTTTACTGATCAAATAGCACGGTAGCGTCCACAGAAGCTACATTTTCCCAGGCATTTCTAAACCTTAAACGCAGCGGAGCTTTTGCTGCATTTTTTGTCTTTATTTATGTCAAACAGAGCAAGTACAATCAAACTAAGACAATGCAGAAACATAATATAGAAAAATAAAAAGTTAAACAACAACAACAAAAAATAAATAGACAAATAATTAAATAAAAAGCAAATAAATAAAGAAACGCAAGATTCAATTTCAAATAAAGACATTAAACATAGTACATGTGCTGACAGTTTTAACAGCTTTTTTGTCTTGTAAACAGGACAGAGTTGAGATGTACTGTTCAAACTCTGATTTAAACACCAAGAAATTTGCTTTTTTACTTGAAAATTTACATTTATGTATGTGGAATTTAGCAAGAAGTAAAATTAAATTTAAAAGAAAATATGTATCATTGTCCTTTTTGTAATCATGAAAGCCAAACATGACATCATTGTAGTATAGTGTAAAATCATGATAAAAATAGTGAAAAAATATTGTTGATAACAAATGAGGTAATGTCTTTCCAGAGTTTGTGTGTAAATTCATAAGACCAAAATAAATGAGAGATAGTTTCAGGGTGCAGATCACAGAAATATCATTTCACATCAATGTCAAATTTAAACTTATGTAACAGCACTTTAGTGGGGTCAAATCTATCTATCTCAAATCTAACAGTTTCAATGAGACTTCCTTGGTTTTATTAGTTGAAATAAACTTTTGGGGTAGGGACCTTTTACCAATCTATGCTAGGGACAAACTTACTCCAGTAAAAAGTTGCAGGAGTGATAGAGACCAAGTCGGCTTGAAACAAAGGTCTAATTTTAGAGTTGGAGCCTTTATTAGTGGAAAAACAGATTTTACTTAAAGGAAGCTGAGTTGGGTCTGGGGGTGACATAATCAAAGGTAAAGAGACATCATTCATCCTGAATAACATGCAAAGGCCAGAAGGAACAGCATCTAATACAATAGAGAATTCTTTTGGGCTTACAGAGATTTTATGCTTAGTGAGAAATTCTGCATAACTGTATAGTAGTCCTTCTTTATTAAAGAGCTGACTGACTAAAATAATACCATTGTTGAACCATCTATCATAAATTAAAGTCTTGTTCTTACAGACAATATTGCAGTTATTCCATATGTAACATCTCTGTGGAGAGAAGTTGTGCTTGTAAAGAAGAGCCCATGCCAAAAGAACCTGTTGATGGAAGTTAGAAAGTTTGATTGGAATTTTTTTAATATTAAAGTTACAGAGCAGAATGAATTTTAGGCCACCTAACTGAGAAAAGACATAATGAGATGAAATTCCAAATGGAAGTAGGGTTGAAGTCTATGAAATCTAATCCTCCATTGCTGCATGAATTCAAAACTACAGATTTCTGAATATAGTGGGTTTTATTTTTCCATAGGAAATTATATAGCATCTTATCCACAGATTTGCAGATGGAGTTGTAAACATGTAATGACTGAGCAGCATAGGTGAGACGAGAGATACCTTCAGCCTTAGTGATAAGAACTCTGCCTCTCAGAGACAGGTCTCTTTGTAACCACTGGTTAAGTTGTGTTTTAAGGTTGTGTTTTTTCAATCAGAGGGGGAAAGTTTAGGTTGCCTCTGGATTTTCTATCTTTAGTAATATGGACATCAAGGTAAGTAACAGAATTTCTTATAGGAATGTTACAGATTGAAGTCACAGAACAGCTGTTCACTGGCAAAAGTTCACACTTATTAAGACTGAGGGAGAGCCCAGAGGCCTTGGAGAAGGACTGCATAGTGCTGATCACTCCTGATACCTGGGAAGCATCAGCAAGAAACAAGGCTGTATCATCTGCCAGCTGGCTGATAATAATCTCATTGTTTGCAATATTAATGCCCCTAATAGGACTGTTTTTAATGTGTAAATTGAGAAGTTGGGCAGCCAAAAGAAAAAGATATACAGACAGAGGGCACCATTGTCAGACAATGTAAAGGGAACCTTGGGGATGTGCCACTGCTTAATTTAATAGAACTGTTTCCATTAGTGTATAAAGTTCGGACGGATTCGCAAAAAAACTGACCAAAACCAAACCAGTTTAGAGCTGACATCATAAAATCATTTTCCAGAGAATCAAATGCTTTATAAAAGTCTAAAAAAAAAAAAAGAAAGAAAAGAATAAAGCTGTCCTCTTGAATCAGTTCAGGGTAATCTAATATATCTAAAATCAGTCTCACATTGTTAGAAATATGTCTGTTTTGCATAAAGCCAGACTGACTCTCATCGATGATGGAGTCTAATTCAGGTTTCAGTCTATTTGCCAGAGTTAAAGCAAAGATTTTATAGTCATTATTTAACAAGGCAGTGGGGCACCAATTGTCTAACAAAAGAGAATCTTTTTTGGACTTAGGGATGAGTGCATGAGTGCACTTAGGGATCGATGTGCATCGATTTGCATCGATTTTTTCACGTCTATTCTTTTCCACCAAGCCTGGAAAAAAAAAAAAAACGGGTACCTGGAACAAAAAGTAGGTAACGCGCGCGCCACCCGGACAGTTTAGTAGGTGGGACCATAGCAAACGGAAAGCCGTTGTAAAATAAATGTAACTCACAGCTTCAAGGGACTTGCTTTTATAAAACGGTTACCCTACATATAGCCCATAAAATAAACACACAAGAAAGAAATCAATCAATAATTTATTGGTAAAAATGCAACAATAAAATTGAGAACTATTCATTCTTCCACAAAGCAAGATAGAGTGGAAAGAATGAACAGAGCGCAGACGGTAAAATTGCTTTTTCATCTAGCGCCATCATCATGTCACATCAGGGTATTTGGGCTCGTTAATGTTGAACTGGATATTTCCATTAATAGTGCAATTGTTAAAATAGTGTTCAATTATGTTTGGACTCCTCTTTGCAGGGACGGTGGCGTGCGTTTCACGACAGGTGTGTTTTTGTGCGGACGTAGGCTATGCCTAACGTCGGTTGTAACAATAATAATAAAAGTATACTGATAATTTACCATACATCGGCGCTGTCACACTCTGTCTGCTTTGGGTGGAGATAAAAGGCAGGTGAATCAGGAGGCAGCAGGGAGAGGTAGGCTATTTCTCGAGGGAGGCCACTGGACACAGTGGGTTACCTGGCTGCTCATATATGAATCCCCGCAGGCTTTCTATGTTTTTTTCGGCAGCATCTTTGTGATTTTTTTGTGCATTCGTTGAAAAACACGGTGACATATTTTAGGCCATTTTCGTTGTGGCGAATGCTGAAGGAGTCGGGCTTTAATTTGCGGTTGCCCTCGTTCGCCCTGCGTCCCATATGAAGCTGCATGTCAAACCACACTTTACAGACAAGCCCCCTCCTGATCCGCCGGCCTTTTATCTCCACCCACCAAACGAACACCAACGTCAAGTACTTTCGCAACACGATAAATTATAAACTATAATACATACATACATACATACATACATAAAAGTCAATGGTGTACTGTAGTGCCTGTGTACCAAATTTTTAATTACTTTGTTATGGTGGAACTGGCTTATGCAATTCTTTCACTGGCCCCTAGTTGGGGCTGTGCTCCATGGCAATGTTGGGTTAAATGTTGGGAGCTACTCCCAGATTACATAGTCAAAATATTTTGTGTCTTTGAAAAATAATTCCTAGTCAAATGTTCAAAAATTCTTTATTTTGAGAGTGACATGAGTTAATTTATGGGCTATTTATTTACAAAGCTAGCTACAGATGAACACAAAATCAGTCTTGCATGGAAAATAGCTGTAAAAATCGCAATTATCGAAGAATTGTGGCACCAATAATTGCATCAAATCGACAAACGCTGTAATCGCTATAATCGAAAAATCGAAGCTCCCATAATCGAAATCGGATCGAATCGTGAGGTACCCGCGATGGAGCACCCCTAATAATCAATAAATCAAACTTTATTTATATAGCGTCAAATCACAACAGAAGTTATCTCATGACGCTTTACAGGTAGAGCAGGTAAAGACCACGCTCTACAAATTATAGTAGAAAAAAAAAAAAAACAAGAAACCCAACAGATTCTCTCCTGAGCATGCTCTTGGCGACAGTGGCAAGGTAAAACTCCCCTTTAATGGGAAGAACCCTCAGGTAGAACCAGACTCAGGGCGGGTGGTCATCTACCTCTACCGGTTGGGTGGGGAGGGGATAGAGAGAGAGACAAAGAGACAGAGACAGGGAGATAAGGACAAACTGGGACAGCAGACAACAACAGAAACAGAAGGGTATCCTGAAGAGGTAATCTAGATGGAAGTGACACGCAGCCTCCAGCCTTCTCATCTGCAGCTGGAAGACCTTCCAGGATGGGCAGGACAGTATGACCTAGACGAGACACAGAAAGCACAGCGAAAGCAAAGGGGCAGAGGCAGGGGCGGACTGGGACAAAAAATCAGCCCGGGCATTTTGGACCAGACCGGCCCACCACATTCGATAACGCACACCTTTCCGGTCTTTTTGCTCTCTTAAATGTGTATACCAACTGTGCAACTCTTTAAAACCATAATGCCATGCAATTAGTTAGCTGTCATCAGCAGTGTTGGGCACGTTACTTTGAAAAAGTAATTAATTATAGTTACTAGTTACTTCTACTAAAAAGTAATTAATTACCAGGAAAAGTAACTATTACGTTACTTTTTTAAAAATTGTTCAAATATGTCAAATTACTTGGCTGCCCCAATCATACTGGACTATAGTACTATAGTGGAACAATAAAATACAATAGATTAATTGGAATTGAACTTTTTTATTCTATTGAACAGGCCACAACTGACCAACACCTTTTGGGCATCTATTTCAGATCAGTAAGTGCAGGTGCCTGTCAACATGAATGGAGAATGAGCCCAAACTGCACATAGGAAGGTCATGGCGACAAACAAAGTATACCACACAAATCCTTTAAATCTGAATCTGATTTGATTGGTATATATATCTCCCCATAAAGTTAGAACAAGGCATTAAAAAAGGCAAAAAAAAAAAAAAAAAACAAGGCAAAATAATAATAACAATAATAATAATGATAATAATAATAATAATTTAGCACCTGGGTTACAAATTCACAAAAAGAGTACAGAAATGAAAATTACAGAAACCCTAAATGCCACTTTGTGTGTCATCTAGCCAGTGACAGGCAGAATGATAAGAATCACTTCACTGTCATGGTTAACAACAAAGTGAGGTAGGCTAATAAAGTAAAATCCACCTTTTTCCCGGGTGGGGAATTGAACCAAAGATCTCCTGTATGGCAGACCGGGGCACTATCCGCTCTACCATCGGGAATTGTGTTCCTCTGGCATTGTTTGGGCTTGTTCTTCATTCATGTTGATAAATTACGAAAAAGTCCGATCGGTTTGAAAATTGACAGCCGCTTTTTTTCTCGCAGTTTTTCTGCGCCACTTTTGCGTTTTCTCTCCATCTCAGTAGATCCTATGAGATAACGTTCGACCCGCGTTGCACTGCACACCGGCTCACCGAGCCACAGGCTCGTGATATGATTGGGCCAGCCCCGTGTCAGTGAAGAAAAATAACCAATGGGCCGCAGAGCAGCGTGTCTCAGGGGCCGGCCCGGTGCTGAGTAAACAAACTCTTGCAATGACTTTATTTGCCGAAATCATTATGCAGGCGGGACCAAACTAAGCAAAAGGGGTTGTTTAGCAATGTGATTGGGCCAGCCCAGTGTCAATCGGGCCGCTGATCTACTGATCTTACGGTCAGCTATTTCAATAATAATAATAATAAAAATAAATAAATAAAGTGTCGGGGGACTGTCGGCCCACTTAGCACATCGGCCCACCGGGCAAATGCCCGGTGTGCCCGATGGCCAGTCCACCCCTGGGCAGAGGACTCTGGAACAATAGCATGCACTGAGTAAAAAGGAGGGAGGGTATAGAGGAGGACAGGAAGAAGAAGAAAGGAAGAGGGAAGAGGAAGATTAGAAAAGAAGAAGTGCTCAGAGCATGATATGAAGTCCCCCGACAGTCCAAGCCTATAGCAGCATAACTAAGGGTTGGTCCAGGGCAACCTCGGCTGGCCCTGACTATAAGCTTTGTCAAAAAGGAAAGTTTTAAGTCTACTCTTGAAGATAGAGAATGAATCTGCCCTCCGGACTGAGATAGGAAGTTTGTTCCACAAACGTGGAGCCTGGAATTGGAAGGATCTGCCTCCAGATCTAGTTTTAGAGATTTTGGGAACCACCAATAAACCTGCATTTTGAGAGCGCAGTGCTCTGGCAGGGTGATAAGGAACTATGAGCTCTTTCAGATAAGATGGTGCCTGCCCATTAAGAGCTTTATAGGTGAGGAGAAGAGTTTTAAATTCTATTCTAGATTCTACAGGAAACCAATGTAAAGAAGCCAATATTGGAGTAATATGATCTCTTCTCCTAGTTCTAGTCAGCACACATGCAGTGTTTTGGACCAGCTGGAGAGTCTTTAACCTGATAATAAGGAGATCTGTTTAATATGGGAGGCAAAGGACAAATCCTCATCATAACAGAATCATAACAGTGGTATGCTGATGATTAACAAGCTCCTTTTCTGACTTGGTGAGTACATCTGTTAGTTTGGAAGTTAAGGATGCAATTTTGAGTATGGCGTCATTTTCATCTGCTCTTTTTTTTTTGCTGCTATATTTACTGCTATATTTTCTAAGATATTTAGCAGTTTCATACTTTAACAGCTCCCAATTATTGCCATAACTATTTTCAAACAGAGCTTTGTTCCAGTAAAGCCGTATCAAACTCTCAATCTTAGCAGATACTTCCTTGTATTTAAGAACTGTGCTAGGCAGCTTCCAATAGGTGGATTTAGGAGAACAGGAGGAGGGTGAAGGAATGAGAATCTGTATAGTCTTATGGTCAGATAACGGTGAGGGTAGGATGTGTTTTGCCATATTCTTTAGATAGAAACCAAAAATCAATACAAGATTGTCTTGATAACATGCTGTGGTAACTTCAGCTCTAATTCAAGAACCACTGGACCACTTCGTGACCGAAAAATATCTTTACTCGGTACTGCAGATATAACTTTACATACAGAACGGCTAAATAACTCGGCTGTCGGCCAGAGAGCATGGTCTACCAACAGAGGGCGTACAAACACGTCTTCTTCTACTATCCATACGAAATACAACCTCTCTTATACAACAGCGACCCCAAGTGGGCGCGTGACTATTTTATCTGAAATTTTATCAGTAAAACTTAATGCTCACATACAATACTTACATACTGACCTTGAAGAATACACATCATCAGTGACATCATACATCAGCAAATGTGCTGATGATGTGGTAAAAATAAGGACAGTTAAATCATTCCCTAATGAGAAAGCCTGGATGAATGGAGAGGTGAGAGCTCTATGTAGAGCCAAAAAAGCTGCCTTCTCTTGTGTTAGGGTCGGTAGCGACACTATATAGATATTTTTTACTGCATCAAGACTCCTTGACTTTGTCAGAAACATCAATTTAACCCCCCAAAAAAATGTATGAATTTTTTTTTTTAATTGTAAAATGCTCTGGTTAAAATTATGGCCTTAATTGTGTTAGGGTCGGTTTTGACCCGGTTATAATTTAAGACTATAAAACAATAATAAGTGCCAAAACTGAAATCTTATTCACACTGTCAGCCAACAGCCCACAGCCTGGCCCTCCCCCAACCACTTCAGCCTGCCCAGGACAGCTGCAGGACTGTCAGGCCAGCACAGTTTACAGCTGGTGTCAGGTTACACACCAGGCTGTAAGACACTGTAAAAAAGCTCTGGATCACATATTTGCTGAGAATGAGTCAGAGCACATAGCAATACAGATGAGCATTCAGCTCAGTTAGTTTTTACAGACACCACCACTGCTTTTTCCTAGTGATAAGTAAATAAATAAATAAATACATAAATAAATAAATAAATAAATTAAATAAATAAGTAAATGATCAGGCACTCCAAAAATGCTCCACTCTCCAAAATAGCAATTCAGTCTTCAAGAGTTCCAAAATGTCTGCCCCCACCAATACCCAAAATGGTGGAGTTGGCAGTGACTGTATCTACATTTACATCCAAAGAGCGTGAGCTCCCTCTGCTGGCAGCCCTGTAAATATATACAAAATAGATGCTATTATAGTTAATAATATTAAAATAATAATAAAAAAAATTATGAACATTTTAGAGATGTGTTCTAATATCCCTCAGTAATAGTCAGGTAGCATAACAACCTTTTATTTATCTATATAATTCTCTTGGGAATTTTTTTTGCAATTTTTTAATATTGAAAGCAAGGGGTATGGTGTCAAAAGAAAGGCCCCAAGGGGCACTAGAAAAATATTAAAACCAATCTTTTCATGGATAAGGAAGCCTAACAAGGTAACCAAGAGATAAGAAATTATTGGATGAAAAATAATTGTTTTTTGTTGGTATTTTATGGCTGATTTAAAACACGGGTCAAAACCGACCCTAACACCAGGGGTGTTACCATGAAATCAACACAAGAGCAAGGTTAAGTCAGGTGACAAAGAAGCTTACAACACTGCCAGAGCAAAACTGAAAGCTGGCATCAAGGAGGCAAAGTGAAGGCATCAGCAGAGACTGGAGAGAGACCTCAACACCAACAGCAACAAAGAAGTGCTGCAAAGAAGTCCAGCTTTCTGAAGAAAGCTCGTCCAGCTTTCTGTGGCAGCACGCCACACAGCATCGTGGTAGAATCTGGAGGTGAATCTCACAATGATCCCTCTGGGCTGGTTGCTGTTTGGCTTCCTGGGGCTGAGGCGGTGCACGATGTTCATAACATCTGGAAACTTGGCTTTGGTCTCTGGAAGCATAGCTGGGCACACCTGGATGAACTCTTGGTGCACATCCTGATTATCCTTCTCTTCCAAGCCGTAGAATTTGAGATTCCAGCGGCGTGAAAAAGCTTCCAGATTAGAAATGCCTTTCTCAGCTTTGCCAGTGTTTACATGTCTCAATCAGCAATTCACAGCGGTCCACTCTCTTTATCATGGTTGTCACATTTTGGCACAAACAGCGTCAAAGGATTCTTTCACATCCACAATATGCTTGGCATTTTCAGTGACTGCTAATTTCACATTCGCAATCACATTGGAATTATCACTGACCATCTTCTCCAGGGCATCTGACCTGCTGTTTATCAGCCGAGAGAAGGAAGTGAGCTGGGAGAGGATTGCAGTGGTCGTCGCCGTGTCTTCAACTCGTCTCTGTTTGGGTGTGGGTGACTTGGACGGAGTAACAGGAAGCAGTGGAAAATCGTCATCCATTAGTGAAACATTTACTGTATCAGTGTCTGACTCGTGGTAGTCATGCATGTTGACGATAAGCACATTTTTAGTATCTGTTTGCTCAGCAGGAACTGTCTTGCTAGTAGAGCTAACCTTCATGCTAGTTAGTGATTTTCTGGGGTTGTGCTTTCTCTTCTCCAAAGTAGTCATTTTACTAGCAGAGGTCAACCAAGGATGGCGAGGTAGATGTGGTATCAGAATAACAGCAGAATGTCTCTTTGTTCACACTTTACCTTTGTAGAACAGTTCGGTTTGCGGAGCTCAACAAAATGCGTGCACTTAGAGCGCCATCTTGTCCGCTCCCCCTTTTGCCACGGTTTGAAATATAACTAGGAGCAGTGGGTGACATCACCGCCAACGTGTACATGTAGCTGACAGACACTCTTCCGTGTGACGTTGCTTACCAATCCTTCCACTGATGCGGAGTTGACTGCTGCAGCGGGAATCGAGCACACAGGTGACAAAGATGACAGAGGAGGAGGGAGATGCCGATGTTGAAAAGCTTCTTTTGTGTCGCGCTAACAAGCACCTACTGTAAGAAAGATCAGGATGCCTGGCCTCCGTATCCATTAATAAGGAAAAAAAGTTTGGAATGCAAAGGTAGAAACTTTCTCTCTCTCTCTCTCTCTCTCTCTCTCTCTCTCTCTCTCTCTCTCTCTCTCTCTCTCTCCCTCTCTCTCTCTCTCTCTCTCTCTCTCACTTGTCACTTTTCCTGGCTCAGGGAAAATGACAAAGGTGGAGACATCACACATGGAATCGTTCTTAAGAAATTAATTTATTAATGAAACTCAAGAAAAGATAATAGTTGTAGTGTGTGGCTGCGTGTAAATATGGTGGTGTGTGTGTGTGTGTGTGTGTGTGTGTGTGTGTGTGTATGTGTATGTGTATAAGAACATAAAGAAACCCCAAAGCAACCAACTAACCAAAAGCAAAAGTTCTCCCACTGCCCATTGGCTCAAATGGCCAAATGACTAGGGCCTGATGACGGAGGTCTGTCCAGCATGGAGAGCAGAGAGAGACTGACTGACCTGGCTGAGCATGTATGCATGCTGCCACACCCAGCCAGGTGCCAGTCATCCCCCTAATGATAGTCCAGTAATTTTAGGCCAAAATTGGGGTCAACCTAGGACAACTTGCAAGAGAAGCAAACTCAACTGATTTTGTATCCTCAGTATGTCCTGAGTGAGGGGCAAAAAAAAAGTCCCAAGGAATCCCATTGGTGGAAAGTTTTGAAACTCACCTATTTATGACCACATATTACCAAAAAATAACACTGTTTTTAACACACAGGGGAAAGGGGTTCAAATTTTTACTTTCAGATAATACTATATACAATAACCTTTTAATTCACTGTTATAGAGTAACCTTTTCAGTCAAGGTTACTATATATATAGTAACCTTTTAATTCACTGTTTAAATGTCTCTTCTGGCATTTATTCCTTATATTCCTTATTAGCGCATATCAAATCAGATAATGTGTGATATGCATGTGTAAACAGAATAATTCAAAGAACTTGTAACTGACTTTTTTCTTGTCTTTGTGTGTGTAATAAACTTGTGAATTTTTATAGTGATATCTGAAAGTAAAATTTTGAACCCCTTTCCCCTGTGTGTTAAAAACAGTTTTTTTGGTAATATGTGGTCATAAATAGGTGATTTTCAAAACTTTCCACCAATGGGATTTCTTGGGACTTTTTTTCCCTCACTCAGGACAAACTGAGGATCCAAAATCAGTTGAGTTTGCTTCTCTTGCAATTTGTCCTAGGTTTTTTCATAAAATGACTGGACTATAACATAGGCTCTAAACCACTCCAGTGTCTGATGTGTTATATTTTCTCTGATTATTGATTCGCTGAAAACATTACCGTCATTACGTCAGTGACGTCCGTCTGCTGCACGGGTGCTGCTACTTCAGTTGGTCAGAGCGGCAGAGCAGAGAGGCATGCACGGTGGCGAGATATGGAATTTGAGCAGTTATCTGATAATTATCTGTATGCGCGGCATACCCGATAGATCCGGCAGACCTGGTGCCGGCCGGTACCGGCCGCAGCGCCGCACGGTGTGCGTGGCCACCTGGTCAGGTCAGGTCTGCCGGATCTGACAGGTGCCGCTCCGGCTGTCAGTTGGACGCTTTCTGAAGGAGGAAGTTACCTCCGAAACTGACAAGGTAAATAAACATCCCTATGTCTGATTAAAAGGAACAAAAACGTCTTTTAGTTAAAAGGAAGACATGACCCGCTGACCGTTGATTCTGCCATTTTCATTTGATTTGCTCCGACTGACTGTGAAAAAACTGTAAACTCCCGTCCCACTCCCGCCGCTGAGATTGAGTATGGTCATGTGACGAGGGTGCACGGCTACGGCTACGTTTGATTGGTGAAACACAGTCACATGGTTTAGCCTGGCGGATGTCTCTCTCTCTCTCTAACAAAATAAAACATTAAAATGATCCGTACGTGGGGGGAATAAATGAAAGGTAATGAGCTCAATGTAGCCTAATGTAGCGGAGTAAGCGTACAGTTTTTTCTTCACAAATCTACTCAAGTAAAAGTAAAAGTATAGTGATTTAAAACTACTCCCAGAAGTACATTTTTTTCAAAAACTTATTCAAGTAAATGTAACAGAGTAAATGTAACTCGTTACTACCCACCTCTGCTCCAGACCATTGGATATTTCAGTCAGGATCAAGTGGGAAGTTTATATTTTTAACAAATTGGATGAATGGACCCCATATTTTGCTAAATTTGTCACGGGATCCCTGTAATGAAAGCCTGAGCTTTTCCAGTTTGAGAAAATAAAGAATAACTCTAATCCATTGGGCATGAGTAGGAGATTCTGCTGATTTCCAGTGTATCTGGAAATCAGCCAATAGAGTGACAAAGGCTAAGAGATCTTTTTTAAATGTGGAGAGGGTAGGCAAAGAAGGGATGACCCCAAGTAAAGCACTAAGAGGATTCAGATCAATTCTCCAACCACCATGGATAAGGTATTAAAAATCTCTGACCAAAAATTATAAAGGGATGGGCAGAGCCAGAATGCATGGATTAGGTTTGCAGGAGATTGCTGGCACCTGACACATGCTAGTGATACACCATAGAGTTTCGCAAGCCGGGCCGAGTGTAATAAATACGGTGTAGCACTTTACACTGGATAAGGCTGTGCCAAGCACAAATAGAGGATTTGTGCATACGCCTTAAAATCTCCATCCAAACCCCCTCAGGCATTGCCTCACCCAGATCCTCCTCCCAACAGGCTTTTATAGAGTTCAGTGATTCTGGGCGTAAAAGATTAATTTATTTGTATATAAGTGAGACTGAGCCTTTCAGAGTCGGGATGGGTATGAAAAAGCCATCCAAAACATCAGGTAACATGGGAAACATGGAAATGTGTTACAGATGAAGCTGTGGATCTGCAAGAATCTAAAATAATGTCCTTTGGGAAGTGAGAATTTATCTGAAAGTTGCTGAAAAGAAGCGAAAACACTGTCTACCAAAGAAGGAGGAAAAACATGGTTAGCCGCTAAAGGAGCATAGGCAGTGAGTGACTGAAAACCAAAATAGCGTTTAAACTGAGCCCAGATTCTGAGCAAGGTTTTGACAATCCTGTTGTTAGTATAGGGAAGAGTGGAAGAATAAATAGGAGAATGTACAAGGGCATTCAAAGACACCGGTTTAGCAGAGTTGGCCTCCATAACCAGCCATGTAGGGGGAAGGTCAAAAGACTCCTATTGAAGCCAATATTTACAAACCCTAATGTTGGCAGCCCAATAATAGGAATAGGAAATATCTCACTTTTGTTCAAGTTCAATTTGTATCTGGATATTTGGCCAAATGCTTGAAGAGTAGTAAGTACAGAAGGTATAGAAACAGGTAGATTGTAAACATACAAAAGAAGGTCATCTGCGTAAAGAGAAACCTTCAATTCTATACCATTCCTAAGTATACCTGAAATGTGGGGGTGAGAACAAAGCACAATCGCAAGAGGTTCAATAGCAATCGCAAATAATAGTGGACACAATGGACATCCCTGTCTTGTAGAACAATAAAGGTGGAAATACTGCACAGCACAGCATTAGTCCTGATTGAAGCCTGGGGAGACAAATAGAGCAGCTTAACCCACGAAATAAAATGGCTCCCAAAACCAAGTTTCTCTGAAGTAAATATAGTTCCACTCCACTCTATCAAACGCCTTTTCAGCGTCTAGCAATATCAAGGCTTCTTGAGAGTTGGAGGTGGAGACATTATAAATCGTGTTAAACAGATGTCTAAGATTGGAAAAGGAATGCCTGTTTCGGATAAATCCTGTTTGAACTAAGGAGATAATAGATGGAAGAATAGAGTCCAGGCATAGAGCCAACAGTTTTGAGAGAAGTTTAAAATCCACATTTAGCAAACTTATTGGACGGTAGGAGGTGCAGTTTAGGGGGTCCCTGCCTTCTTTTAAGAGGAGGAAGATGGAGGCCTGATTAAGAGTTTGAGGAAGATGACCAGAATCAAAAGATTCAGTAAACATGTCCAATAATAAAGGCGCCAGCTTGTGCCAAAACCTTTCAGCGGGAAATTCAGCGGGATACCCATCCGGCCCCGGACATTTTCCACTTTGTAAAGATCTCACAGCCGTGGTAAGTTCTGCAATAGTAATTGGTTTCTCAGGATCCTCCTTAGTAGACCGTTCAATAGAGGGAACATTTGTTTTTTGTTTTTGTTTTGTTTTGTTTATTCCGAATATGCAAATAGTACAAATAATACAAGGCTTCCTGATTGCTACTAAACAAATTCTTTGTACACCATAATATAGAACATACAAAAGAAGGTCATCTGCGTAAAGAGAAACCTTCAATTCTATACCATTCCTAAGTATACCTGAAATGTGGGGGTGAGAACAAAGCACAATCGCAAGAGGTTCAATAGCAATCGCAAATAATAGTGGACACAATGGACATCCCTGTCTTGTAGAACGATAAAGGTGGAAATACTGCAACATTCAATTTATTAAAGAAACTATTGAAATCAGGAATGGAAACTTGATCCGATGAGTAAAGGGACTCATAAAATTCCTTAAATACAGTGTTAATTTCGCCAGTTTCAGTAGTTGTACCCAAGTTTGTTTGGATCTGTGGCATTTGATGGGATGCTGATCTCTGACGTAGTTGGTGTGCCAATAGCTTACTGGCCTTGTCACCATGCTCATACGACCTAGACTTCAATTGGAGCAGTAGTTCGGTAGTACGGTGTGTCATAAGAGAATCATATTCCGCTTGTAGGGAGAGACGTTCCTTAAATATCTCTGAAGATTTAGAAGTAGCATAAATGTTATCAAGTTGAGATATGTGTTGTGACAACTCAAAAAAATCAATTTGCTGTGAGACAAAGTTAACAAAGTCCTCACTCAAAAGTAAGCGAGTATTGAGACACCATGGAGCTCGCGTGATGGGGAAGTTTTTAAAATACACGTTCATAGAGATGGAAGCATGATCAGATTTGTCAATAGCATCATATTTACATGCAGATATAGATGAAAGTAGTCTATTGTCAACCAAGAAAAAGTCAATATGGGTGTAAGTATGGTGAGCGTGAGAAAAAAATGAATATTCCCTTTTGGAAGGGTTAAAAAAGCGCCAGGCTTCAGACACTGCAAACTCCTTTTGAGGAGGAGCGATCCAGCTGAGGATCAAGCCAACAGTTAAAGTCACCTCCTAAAATTAAGTAATGTGAAGACATATCAGGGAGTGTTGAAAAGAGAAGCTTAAAAAAGGCATCATCGTCAGAATTGGGAGCATAAACATTAGCCAAAATCACACGGGTACTATGGATCTGTCCAGAAACAATAATAAATCCACCACTGGGGTCAGAAATAACATTTGACTGTACAAAAGGAACAGATTTATGGAACAGGATGGCCACACCTCTCGATTTGCCCAAAAATGAAGAATGATAAATCTGACCCACCCATCCCCTCTTCAATTTTAAGTGATCCGAGACCTTAAGATGAGTCTCTTGTAGAAAGATTATATGAGTATTCAGATGGTGGAGATGATGCAATACCTTGCTACGTTTTATAGGATTATTAAGGCCTTTAGGTAACACTTTATAATGAGTACACACTAGTAAGCATTAGTTAAGCATTAATAAATATTGAATTCCACATATATAACACATGAATACTCATTAGTATGTAGTTTATAAACACAGTTATAAATGTTTTACTCATCATTTATAAGCACAGTAGTTATGGATCAGTAAACACTGAATTCATCATTTATAAAGCATGTTTCTGACATAAATACTCATTAGTATGTGGTTTATAATCACAGTTATAAATGTTTTACTCTTCATTAATAAGCTCATCTATATAAATGATGGATTCAGCATTTCTAAATGAAGTATTACATCACTTACCCACCAGGTATTTAGGATTTGTCAGTGGTTGGTAAGATCATTTAGAAAGCCTGTGCAAATAATGAACAGTCTATTTAGATGTACATGTCTGCATGCTCCACTATTCAGACATGTACTAATGGTTAGTGAGTGTGTTAGTAGATGTTTTATAAAAACCTCACAAATTCCATTTCCAATGGATGGCTTATAAACAGTTATTAATGCAGGAATTCATGAATTCAGGTAGTTACAAAGCACTTACTACTCGTTAATTAAGCATTTATTCACATGCATGAGCATGTGAGCTCATCTAAAGTGGGGACTATCTATGCCTTATAAAGCATTTACAAATGTGATTTCAAGGGATCCCGCTATCGTCATCAACGTGATGATGTGGCAGACGGCAACACTTTACGTACAGGTGTAGCAGTCAGACTGGAGAGATGGAGACAGAGGGCTCTGAAGGGAATCGACGGTTCCTAAATAGGTTCATTATTTGCACAGGCTTTCTAAATGATCTTACCAACCACTGACAAATCCTAAATACCTGGTGGGTAAGTGATGTAATACTTCATTTAGAAATGCTGAATCCATCATTTATATAGATGAGCTTATTAATGAAGAGTAAAACATTTATAACTGTGATTATAAACCACATAGGGGAGCGAGAGGTACAACCTAACGTTTCAGGCCAAATGTGAAAAAATGTAGGTTATGTAGGAGTTAGAGAACTCATTTTTTTATACAAGCAACATACACATCTCTGCTACAAATGAACACTTTAGTGTTGTTTCTAGAACCTACCATTTCCGTGGAATTTCACCCTAAGTGGAAGAAGAGAAATGTTACAATTAACCCCACAGGTGGGGTTAATTGTAACGAAGCGAGTCTTAGTTGTAACACTTATAGAAAGGTTTGGTTTAACACAGTTTAATACAATCTCATCTACATTCTACTGGGGGATACTGATTGTGTAGGACATCAGTAGCGTAGTGGAGTCCCCCGCCTCCCCACGGCGCAGGGGGCCCCCCCCCCCCGGGGTGAGGGGCCCTCAATATTAGTGTAACTTTGCAAATTTCGCAGTTAAAAATGCACTGGAAATGGCTCCAAAAGCATGAAATATCAGCTTTTTACACACTTTTTTTCTGAGGGGGGTGTGGGGGAGGTTCAAGCTTGCAGGGTGGGCCCCGAAAACTCAGGTATGCCACTGTGGGCTATCTATCAATAATAATGACGACTGATGACGAATAATGACGAAAAAAATACTTTTATAATATATATATATATATATATATATATATATATATATACACATATATATGTGTGTGTGTGTGTGTGTGTATATATATATATATATATATATATATATGTATTTTTTTTTTTTTTTTTTTTTTTTTTTAAGTGAACAGTCATAATATTGACTATTGCTATTTAAAGTGCACATCTTATCAGGAACACAGTCACTAAACTCCCTCTCTCTCCAGAGGTCATGGCCCCAATCTGGTGTTTTCCTGGAAAGTGAAGGCCTCTGAAAATGGGGTGACGATGTATAAAACTGGCTGTAATTCCTAAAAGGTTAATGCCATATTTTTGTTCAACCCCTTAAATTAAAGCTGACAGTCTGCACTTCAATCACACATTGATTACTCCATTTCAAATCCACTGCGGTGTTGTACAAGGACAAAATTATAAATATTGTGTCACTGTCCAAATACTTATGGACCTGACTGTATATACACACTTCCCCCTCATTAGCATATACGCACCACCTGCTTTTTGTTGTTATGTGAGGCATGTTGTTTGTTTTTGTTGCCATGGTTTGTAGCAGTTTGTAGCAGCTTTTAACAGGGCCAAAAGCCTCAAGCAGAACCTGGCTCTGGGTGGGTGGTCATCTGCCTCAAGCGGAAGGGTTGAGAGACGGATAGTGTTTGAAGATAGGTTGGTGTCAGTAAAAGGCAGAGGACAGTTCATTTTGTCTCTGATGGTTAATTTTTTTTTTTTTAAATTAAAGAAGTTCATGAAGTCACTACTACCGAGAGCTATAGGAATACATGAATCAATAGAGCTATGACTTTTAGTCAGTCTAGCCAAGGTGCTGAACTGAAACCTTGGGTTGTTTTTATTATCCTCTTTAAGAGATAAGTAATAGGCAGCTTTGGCATTACAGAGGACTTTTCTATATGTTTTGAGACTATCTTGCCATACTAAGCAAGATTCCTCTAGTTTGGTGGAACGCCATATCCTTTTGAATCTTCATGATGCTTGTTTGGGAGTTACAGCATGGAGCTAACCTCTTTTATTCAATTAACTTCTTTTTAGAGGGGTAACAGAATCAAGTGTCTTTTGCAGTGAGCCTGCAGCACCATCCACAAAGTGATCAGTTTGGGAGGGATTAATGTTAGCGTAGGAGTCCTCTATTGTATTGCGATAAGGCATAGAATTGAATGCTGATGGAATCACTTCTTTAAATTCGGCTACAACATTGCTAGATAGGTATCTAGTGAAGACATTTTTGTCTAGGAGCAAATAGTCCTGTAGCAGAAATTTGAAGTTTATTAGATAATGGTCCAATAAAAGAGAATTATGTAGAAAGACTATAAGACAATCAGTCAAGGATGTGGTTAAAGCAGTAAGCAGATTCATTTATACTTTATACTTTTTATTGGCACTTCTTGTTGGCGAAAAATACATTTTAAATACCAGAATTTCATTGGGGCTACATCCTACAGGGTCTCAAGTGTATGAAATGGAAAACAGACAGGATCCATTGGCTGTTGAAGGAATCAAACTTGTGCCATCTTAGATCAGTGATGGTCTATGTCATGGGTCTTCAACTGGCGGGCCGCGGTCCATATCCAGACCCACAAAGAGTCCAGTCCGGACCCAAACCCTATAGCTAAAACCAATGAGTTTTTTCTCTCTTGCTCTCTCGCGGTGCAGAAAACTGCATGTGCTGCTTCGGGTAGTGCATTACGTCACTTGTTTACTATATGGCGCGATGCTAGCCAATCAAATCAGACCTCTGACATGACGCTAGCCAATCAAATGAGACCTCTGACTCGACACAAATGGTCACGAAGCTTACCGAGCATTTCCGAAGTTGATTACTGACCGCTACTGCATGACAAGGCCGAGCACGGACTCCGCAGCTCCTCGTGTGCTCCGGGGGTCCGTTTCACAAAGCAGGTTTAGTGAAAACTCTGAGTCTGTGAACCCTGAAATGAGGGAAACTCTGAGTTTTCCGTTTCACAAAGGGAGGTAACTCAAACCAAAGAAAGATGGGTAACTCTAGCCTGTTTCACAGAGGGAGTAAGCTCTCGGTCAGTTACCGCAGTAACACTCCATGAAACTAACCTGGTCAGGACCAGGTTTTTCTCATGAAACCTCGAGTTTCTCTCTGTGTCCGCCCTCTTTCAGCCACACACGGGATTTAACTTCCTCATTGATTCAGTCAGCAGGCGAGTTTTGGTGTGACATATTAGTTCTGCCGTCTGTTATTTAAAAAAAAAAAAAAAAACAGTCAGAAGGCCTTTATTAGAAGTCCATGAGTAGTTAGGTGGCGACTTTTTTCCCACGAACATGGCATGTCCTTTCGACAACGATCCCGTGGATGAAGGTGCAGTGTTACTGTGCAGAGAATTAAATATTCGTCAGGAGATGGTTATAAGACCGCGCATAGATGTTTTACCTGTTTGAAAAATGTTTTTATATTTCATCTTAAGCTGCTGCCAAGTGCGTTTCTCCCCCGCGGGATTACAGCACCTAAATTAAATAAATTAATAGGCTACCATTCAAGTTTTCCCCTGTAATATTATTCCAACGGACTACATTTAAATTTACGCATTGACCCGAGCAGCAGTGTTCTCCCACGCCGTCTCCCTCTCCTTTGCCACTGCAGCGGTGTTGCACTTTAAAAAAAAAAAAAAAAAAAAAAAAAAACATGTTCAAACTCGCTGTATGAATGCATTAAGATTTCCAATTCAGCCGGGGTGAAAAATGCTGCCCGGCGCTTTATTTTTCTCTCTATGGTCACTCCGCGGCTCCGTAGTACACAAGCATAATACTAGAGAAGAAGAATATTTCATTTTTAATCCCGAGGACATTGCACTATTCAAATATATGGTGTACTGTACAGCCAATAAAATTGCTTCATTGCTGTGTGTTTTGTTGCCTGTTTGAACTGACTGCGTGCTTCTGTAAACATGTCCCAATAACAAAATAGTGCCAAACAGATTTGAACTTCATGAAAAATGCTACACCACTTTCCACAACTCTTTCGGAGCCTGGATCTTCAACCCAACCGGGACAGCCCGAAAAACTCCCAAGCAGCAGCCCTGTTCTCATTGAGACTGTCACCGGAGTCGGCACTGAAACGAGCCAGGCTGGTTCCGACTGTGTGGAAGATTGTTGTCGGGACATGAAGACTGGTAAAACTGCACAGTTAATTATAGACAAAAGGAGACTGCTAGATGATTTGGCCAAAGAGAGAGGTACTTCAATGCAGAGTGGTACAAAAATAGAGAGTGGTTAATCCTTTGCAAAACCACTAAGCGAGCGTTTTGTGAAGTATGCAGATTTGCTGCTGTCAAAAACCTCATCCCTTTCTCCAAATGTGGAGATGGCAGCTTTGTAAAGTCCGCTGTCTTCAATGGGCGTCACAGCGCTTCTCTACCTCTGTTGGTTGGCCTCCCGAGTCGGGAATGTCGGGAATCCTGACAGCCCCTGAACACCCCACAAGGTCTCGTGATTCTGTTGTCACCAGCGCGCAGTGCTTTTAGCTAACAGCGAAGGTGGAGATTTCCCATGAAAAGACTTTCTAACTTGATATTTGAGGGGAAACAAACATATTGTTGACTGGGAAACCAAGACCTGACCTCAAGGATTTAATCCAAAGGAAGTGACAAAAATTGTGAGGACTTTTCAAACTTTTCATGTCTATTTAATGTTGACATTTCAACATTGAAAAACCAGCATCTATACAATGCTGATTCAACAACATTTTTTCAAATGTTGAAATGGTAGCTGTAATTAAACATTGAATCAACATAGATTTATCAACCTCAACCAAAAATAACCAATTTGACCAAAATTCAACGTTGAATCACTGTATTTTGCTATCTGGGGAGGCACTGTGAATGAGCTGAACACCCCCCTCCCGACTTCTTAAGTGAATCCGGCGCTCCTGGCAACAATAAACATGTCATGTTCTAAAATGAGAAAAATAGATAGCTAAAATAAAGCACCTCTTTTATCCCTTTTAAATGTGGTCTCAATAAATATTGTTGAAAATTTATTGAAATGTAGTGTACTTTCTTTGATTATAAGGTACTGTACTGCTGAAGTGATTGATATTTCAAACGAGTATTGCACAGTAAAATTACAACAAATGCAGTAATTCGATAGGAATATTCAAGAAAAAACATCAATTGAGGGCATAAAACGCTGCATATTTACCGGACCCAGGCCTGTGGCCATTTTGTCAAAGTGGACCTCTTGGAATTTTACTTGATGACCCCTGGTCTATGTAGTCACTTGATCTTTTTGATATTTTATTGGCCCTGACTAAGTAGGGATATCTCTTTTTCCTTTCTGTCCTCACAAAAATGTCAGAGCTCAGGGGCACCTTAAGAAAAGTTTCAAAAACTCAGTTATTCCTGGCTTAAAAGTCTTGTAAAATTAAGCTAAATAAACTAAGCTAGCTATTGGCAATAGTAGATTCAGCAATGTGACTTGCCATATACACAACATAATATTTGTCCTCTGGCATTCACTGCATTTCTGTGATTTCACTTTTTTTTCTAGCATCACCCCATCTCTAAGCTCATCAGAAGCACTCAAAACTGCAACTACCAGTTTGACAACAGGAGAAAGCACATGACCACGGCTGAATGCACAGAAACACACACCTACCTGCCCTTCTCGCATGAGTAAGCCACCCTTTGTGTGACATACATTATGTGGTTTGTTTCCATTTAGCACTGCTGTGCTTTCTGCATCAACTGCTAATTTGTCTTGCAGGCACAGTGGAATATCATCTGTAGTCACCCAGAGTCTTACCTTGCAAGACTCTGCAAGGATTAACAACAGATTGTTTGGTAGGTGATCACTTGTGAATTATATACATATGGTGTATATGTATATCTATCTTTTAAAGTCATTCTCATTTGCCCAAACAAAATTATCCTCGTTTTGTCTCTCACTGGGGTGTGGAACATTGACAAGGTGATTATGTGTTCATATAGAGGCAGACGCCAGCCGCAGCAAACCACTTCACTTTGAAGAACCTGAAGATAAAGCTCCAGTCCAGATGGCGGACGCCACTCTGAGCACTCTGCGTGATCTCATGGCTCTGGCAGGCACAGACCAGGGCCAGAGGAGGGCCAGCCTCTTTCATAAGATGGTATCCAGTATGCGTGCCCTGACGAATGAGACCCTGAGTCAGACAGTCAAAGAGATGTTGGAGATGTCAGGCATGCTCACCTGGCAGGCGCTGTTCCAATGCGGCACCCCAGAGTGTACCAGTGCAATCCTCCAGGGCATTAGGACCATTGATGGCGTATCACTGGAGGTTGATGCCCTGGTCTATGGGCTCAGTCTCCAGGCCAACCCTGATCCCCACCGTGTCCGAGACATGCTCAGCATGGCTCAGTTTAAACAGAGCAAGGCCATCATGTATGCTTTATCCAACACAGTCAGGAAGTAAGTAGAACGGGTCTATTTTAATACTTTTTAATGTTATTAAGCTAAAATATAGAAGTAATTTTCAAGAGAGCAACAGCTTACAAACTTTGCTGCCTTCACAATCTCTGTAACTGCTGAAATCTACCACAAGAGGGCAACACATTCAAACCTAACCATTATCCAGAGCTGTAGGATTTTTTTAAATTGTCTTTTTATCATCTCTGTTCACAGGTTCTATGAAGGACAGGTTACGCCAGAGGTCATAGATGTATCAAAGTTCATGGAGATATTATTAGAGGACTGTTCAGAGGACACAGAGATGTCTTTCCTTGCACTACGGGTATGCATTGGCTTGATAATGTCTCAAGCATTTGCATACTTTAGACAGGTTACACCCATATTTGCCATTTTCTTTCTTCCTAATACACAGAACAACATTTGGATTAATGTTACTTGTTGCATGAGGCATTCACCTATTTAAAATCAGTTTCTCAAACTGATGTCAGGACTCTTCAGGGAAGTCTTACCCAGAGTTGAAATGTCAAATCAATATTTTCTGATTTATTGATAACAATAACACTCTTTCTAAACTCTAGGTTGTTGGTGTCATGGGTCGAGCCATGCAAGATGCCAGCCCCAGTCTGATTTCCTCCCTCTTTCGCTGTGCTAAGAGAACTGACATTCCTCTATCAAACCAAAAGGCAGCCATTCAGGCCTTCAGATTGATGGACATCACTGATGAGGTACACATGCACAACTATCCCTTGCATGTCCACTATAGTTTTCTGAACATGTCATTTACAAGAAAACATATATAACATATGATGTTTACATATTGCAATTTAAAATGCATGTCAGATTCTCTGATGGCTCTAAGAATTGACAAACACAAGGCAACTCATCCTCTTTAACGTTTATGTGACCACAGGTTCGAGATATCCTCATGGAAGTGTACCGGGATGTTCAGAGCCCTCTTGAGAAACGCATAGCAGCATACCTAATTCTGATGAAGAACCCAGACCGAGCCCTGGTAACAGAGATTGTGAACTCTTTGGAGGACTTAGGGGAGCAGCAACTCAACCTCTTTGTGATCTCCCATCTTGACAACATCCGCCACTCTACTGAACTGCAGATGCAAAGGTGAGTCACCAGCCAGTAATAACTTTACTGTCTCAAACCTGACATAACTTTTAAAATAAGGGATTCCTCTCACACCCTGTTTTATTCTAATGTGAGAATAAATAGGTGTAAATGATTGCACTGAACAACATCCAGCCTATTACGAGCAGTGTTCTTTTACTTTCAAAGATTCCTTTATTACACGTCTTTATTTGTTAAGCTGAATGGTCTAAAGTGGAATTTTCATTGTCATTTTGAAGCAGTAGTGAATAGCCCCGCCCACTTTTAACCGGTAAATCACCAGTTACGGGTGGCCTGGAACGCAGCATAAAACACAAAATGCTAGCCATACTTAGCTCAGAATTCCAGTATTGTGTGGCATTGTGATGAAACAATAACAGTATCCACACCATAGATGTTACAAAAACACTTTTTTAAAATTCAGTAAAGTGTTACATATTTATAACTTTATCATGTATCATTTCTACTTGTGTCATGAACAAGCAATTGGCAAACAGAATAAAAAAAAATCCAATTCATTAAAAAAACAAACAAACAAAAAAAAAAACATACAAGCATAGCTAGGTGTAAACCAAAATGACAGCAACATCTGATGGGTTGATTAGAAAGCATGATGATATTGTTAAAATACATTAAATGTGTATTATTCCCCAAGTGGAGGGGGATAACGTTGCACCGTTACATTTAATTTCTGGCTTCATATCACATTCAGATAGCCACTTATGAGAGATGACTTTTGCTATGAGAGCTGTCGTATAGATGAAGTAAGTAGAGAGACTGTCCTTCAATTAGAAGACTGAACTTGGGCTACCAGTTGTCTTGTCCTATAGCTGAGTAAGTTGGCTCAGGATGATGGTGTTTTTGTCACTATACCTAAAGTTTGATTTAAAACATCATGAGACATGGAAAGTCACAAGAGCAGAACCATTTTGCCCCAGTCCTCAGTTTGGTTAAGGGAAAAAAACAACAGCAGTGTTTAGGCTGTCTCTACTCCTACTAGAACCTTCTCTCCTCTCTTTACTGAAGATTCAGAGAGTACGTTGAGTTGGCCATGAAAGACAACCTGTTCCCCGCAAACTCTGGCTACATTGGCAAGTCCCGCAACTACAAGATGGAAACACCATTGGCCTCAGTAGAAGGACACATCATCTTTGATCCCATTGACACCTTGCCAAAGGAGGTGATGCTGGAAACAACCCTCAAAGTTTTTGATTACAACTATGATGTCTTTGAGGTATGTTTTCAACAGTATGGTCACTATGTGTGGTGAAAACATAAACTGAGATTTATCAAGAGTTTCAAATGTGCAATTTTTTTCTCTTTCAGATTGGCATTGAGGGAAATGGATTTGAACCAACGTTTGACGCTCTCTTCGGAGAAAAAGGTTTTTTCCCTGACTCCATTTCCAGAGCTTTGTACTGGGCAAATGACAAAGTCCCAGAGGCATTCCAACAGGTTTTGGACAGAATTGCCCCCAACGACAGCAGAATGAAAAGACAGGTGAAATGATTTGTGGTATTAAACTATAAAATTATGCATTACTGCACATTTTCCTATATAAAAGCCAACCAATTAGCTATTATGTGATTACCTGAATTTTTGTCCCATAATAGAATGACAGTTTCAGAAACTTTGAGTACAGTCTAACTATACTGTGTTAATAACCACTTATTATCTTTCCAGGTTCCACAAGACCTTCTGAAAGACATCATAGACAGTGTCAACAGGCTTATAGATAATATGCATTCCTCACCAGCCCCTGAGGCCACTGCCTACCTTAGGCTTCTAGGCAACGAGATGGGATACATCAAGACCAGTGAAATTAGACAGATGACTTCAACTCTTATGATGTACTTACATGTCTTCTCCACGGTTCTGCCTACTAAGGTCTACTCTTTTGTTTTTTGAAATGGTCATGGTACAAGAAAATATCATGGAAAACATCTGTCTTTTTAATTTTATTTAACATCTGCTGAATCCAAATCCAATCAGAAAGTACCGTATTTCACCAATTAATCGCCCGGCCGCAAATAGCCGCCTGGTTCTTTTAAACGCCTGGGGTCTGCACCCATTTTGCGTATTAAACGCCCACCCGAATAACTGCCGGGGCGATTATTTGCATTATATTGAGGTAACCCAAAATAAGGCTATGCACCTTATTTTTGCAGAAGTAAACAGTTAGCCGCACAATAACTGTGCGGCACTTCCGTTTTCTGTCAAAATAAGAGAGCTAGCTAACGTTAGAAAAAAAGGGTGTACCGTAATCTTAAATCGACCGACTGTAAATATGTTGGACGGTAACTGCCATCACAATAATGGCCTGGTGCAGGTCTGTGCAAAAATAAAGGCCTGCAGTGAATAGCCGCCTGGTTCCTTTAAACGCCTGGGGTCCAAGTTGATTTGCGTATTAAACGCCCGGGCGATTAATTGGGGAAATACGGTTAAGTTGTTTCAAACATTTTGAAAATTTAGTTTTCTGAAGTTCTTTATTTGGATTAACTGAGCTGACTTTTCTCAACTACAACTCATAGTAACCCAAATTTGAAACATCAGAATTCACTTTTACTTGAAATAATACCACCTTTTCCATCCTGGGGTCCATTTCACAAAGCAGGTTTAGTGAAAACTCTGAGTCTGTTAACCCTGAAATGAGGGAAACTGAGTTTTCCGTTTCACAAAGGGAGGTAACTCAAACCAGAGAAAGAGGGGTAACTCTAGCCTGTTTCACAGAGGGAGGTAACTTAAGCTCTCGGTCAGTTACTGCAGTAACAGACTCCATGAAACTATCCTGGTCAGGACCAGAGGCCTGTACCATAAAGCTGGATTAACATAGTCGGGCTTTCTCTTAGTTATCTGGCTTCACTTAACGAGACATCAGCACTCAGGATTTTCGGTACCATAAAGCCGGCTATCAACTCACTAATTCAACCCAGGCTTTCCAATCTAGATCTGTGCGCGCTCACATAAAAAGGGCGGAGTTTGCTGCATGCGACCAATCGCAGACATGGAAAAATCAACCCGAGCCGCATACGTCACAACCGAGGAGTAGACAATAATCATTAATAAATACGAGGAATAAAAATCAATAATCCAGGCAAAAAGCAACACAGTTGCAGCTGCCAAAAGCCGCAAGGAATGCTGGCAAAAAATCGCCACTGTGTCAATGAGTAAATTAGTGCGATTATAATATTACTTCCCCACCATGACGGGACGAGTAGAACTGACTACAGTAACGTGTGTGTTCAATAAATGAATGTGTCTCCCACTCAGCCGTACACTCCTGCAGAGGAACTGGCCCTCTCTCACAGCGAGGGTCGACCCTCGCTGGACCGCTGCCCTCAGTTTGAGTTTCGTCAGAATCGTCACTTTGATTCAACTGGTTTTGATATTTCATTTTACAAAGCATCTGACGCCTCGTGATTATTCTGCTGGTTAAAATATTATTTCACTGTCACTTAAAGACAGTAAAACATTTAGCATCAACTCCCATGTGGACTTTTCAGGGCAGACCCCCTAAATACTAAATATGAGCAAACTAATGGAAACCTAAAGGAGCCCAGAGGCTGGCGGGTATTTTATCAAACTTTTATTTAACCCTCTGAATTAAATTCCCCTAATTTATTTTCATAAACATTAAAAAAAAAAAAAAAAAAAAATCATTAGGCTACATCAGTCTACAAGATCAATTTTTGGTTGGACAGTGCAGTCATGAGTAACAAAAAAAAAAAAAATACAAGACGGATTGTAAAATGTATTCATTTTAATTTTATAAAAGAAGAAGAAAGGGAAAATGGGCACGCCATTTTCCAAGAGAGCTGAGAGCCCCACCTAGAGAGCCCCACCAACTGTCAGTAGGTGGGGCTTTTCTACCTGCTGAGCTCTTATCCTGAACTTAACCTGCTCCGGAGCAGGTTAGGTGTTCAGCATACGTTACCACGGCCACGTAGCCCGATAAAAAGTAAGCCACCTTTATGGTACAGAAAAGCCAGGGTTAAGCCTGAAGTTAGCTCGCTAAGCCGAAATCCAGCTTTATGGTATAGGCCTCAGGTTTTTCTCATGAAACCTTGAGTTTCTCTCTGTGTCTGCCCTCTTTCAGCCACATGCGGTATTTAACTTCCTCATTCATTCAGTCAGCAGGCGAGTTTTGGCATGGCATATTAGTTCTGCCGTCTGTTATTTAAAAAAAAATAATAATTTAAAAAAAAAACAGTCAGTAGGCCTTTATTAGAAGCCCATTAGTAGTTAGGTGGCGACTTTTTTTTCACAAACATGGCATGTCCTTTCAACAACGATCCCGTGGATGAAGGTGCAGTGTTACAGCGCAGAGAATTAAATATTCGTCAGGAGATGGTTATAAGACAATGTTTTTATATTTCAGCTGCTGCCAAGTGCGCTTCTCCCCTGCGGGATTGCACCTAAATGAAATAAATTAATAGGCTACCATTCAAGCAGTTTTCCCCTGTAATGTTATTGTGATTGCAACGGACTACATTTAAACTTACACATTGACCTGAGCAGCAATGTTCTCCCACACCGTCTCCCTCTCCTTTGCCGCTGCAGCGGTGGTACACTTTTTTTTAAACATTTTCAAACTTGCTGTAGGAATGCATTAAGATTTCCAATTCAACAGGGGTGACAAATGCAGCCCGACGCTTCCCCGTTACCATCGTGAATCGTCAAATCGGGGTTCCATTGACGCTGTCTTTTTATAGCTGTGGTGCACGCGCTTAACTCCAGGTGAAACTACTCCGAGTTGATAAAACTAATTCAAATCAGCTGTTCTGGAACTGAAAACTCAGAGTTTCCTATCTCAGAGTAGATCAACTCAGAGTTCGGGGTAAGACTCGGAGTTTGTTGAACCTGCTTTGTGAAACGGACCCCTGGACTTCTAGTCATATTTGTTTACAACCAATGTACTGATGTGGATATAAACAGAGATTGTTTATATCTATATTCTTTCCTGGTTACCCAACAGATCCTTAATGCATTGACATCTAGCACTGAAAATGAGATCTTTGCCCACTACATCTTCATGGAGAATGCTTTTTCTCTACCTACTGCCTCTGGCTTACCTCTAAAGTTTTTGCTGGCTGGTGTGTTTGCTCCTGGTGCCAAAGGAGGTCTTATTTTATCTCCCAGCACAGTAAGTTAACTTGCCTTTACTTTGTTTGACATATAATTATTACTACATTAGTAGGATCACAGAAAATCTTGCTGTTTTCTGAAACCCATGAATCCCTTTTATTTGCAATTTTTATTTTCTTCTGGAACTGACAGCTGATGTTGTCACATAGTAATCGTTTCTCACAGAAAACTTTGTTAGAAGGGTTTTGGATATTTCGTCCAGCTAAAGTATCCTCTCCTTGCAGCAGCAACTGTCTTTCATGCCCTCAGTTGGCTTGGAATTCATTACCCAAATGGGTGTGCACGTTCCAGAGTTTGTGGTGGCTGGAATTGAGATGCACACTAATATGTACCATGAGAGTTCCCTCAATGCTAAGGTCACCATCAACAGAAGCCAGATAAAACTGTCCATTCCTGCTCCCATGTCCAACATTCAGTTGTTCAGCTTTAGGTGAGTGGCACAAATTACACAAAACTCTTTCCATGAAGACATATAAAAATGGTTGAAAAGGTTAATGGTTAGTTTCATGTTGATGTCTTTCTCCCATGTATTTGATGTTTCTCTCCACTGCATGGTATCCAACAAAATCTAATGCTAACTTAGGATATGAATCATTTAACTTGCTGCTCTCAATCTGACATATAGCAACAAGTTGCTGTCAGTCTCCTCCAGTCAAATGAAGATAGTTCCATCCATGGTGGAGGACCAGACTGACTCCAATGACTGTCAACCCTTATTCACTGGTCTGAAATACTGTACCATTGTGCACTACTCCAATGGTAGCTCCACAGACCAAGCCCCTTATTACCCCCTGACAGGAGAAACCAGGTAAGAAAGAGCTTAATTAGGTTATCTTTGTTCAACTCATTGGGTTCATTGGAGTGATGAATTTGTTAACCAAAAGTCCTGTAGTTCTAAGTTTAGTGAACAATAGGTGATATAGTTTTAAATAGTGGTAACATGAGTGGCAGTATACACTACTCACAAAAAGTTAGGGATATTTGGCTTTCGGGTGAAATTTACGGAAAATGTAAAAAGTTCACGCTACAGTGATATTATATCATGAAAGTAGGGCATTTAAGTAGAAGCATGCACTGGTGATTTCCTCATCTCAAACAATTTATTGAAACAAAAGCCAACAACAGTGGTGGGTATACCACAACAAAAAATGTCAATGTCTCAATAACTTGTCATGTGCCCTTGAGTATCAATTACAGCCTGACAACGACGTCTCATGCTGTTCACAAGTCGACTTATTGTCTGCTGAGGCATGGCATCCCACTCTTCTTGAAGGGCGGCCCTCAGGACATTGAGGTTCTGGGGTACAGAGCTCCGAGCCTCTACACGGCGACTCAGCTGATCCCATAGGTTTTCTATGGGATTCAGGTCTGGAGAAAGTGCAGGCCACTCCATTTGAGGTACCCCAGTCTCCAGCAACCATTCCCTAATGATACGACCTCGATGAGCTGGAGCATTGTCGTCCATGAAGATGAAATTAGGCCTGTGTTGTTCATGCAGGGGCACAATGACTGGATTAATGATGTTATTCAGGTAGTATGGGCTTGTCACTGTACCATTAGGGCAGTTCTGTATTGACTAGACACACCTGCCCACACTGTAACACCACCACCACCAAAGGCTCGTCTGGTGACAACAGTGGCTGATGCATAGGGCTCTCCTTGACGTCTCCAACATCGTTGGCGGCCATCATTTCTGCTCAACATGAATCGTCTTTCATCAGAGAACAGCACTGAGGCCCACTGGTCCCTCGTCCAGCGTAAATGCTCCCTGGCCCATGCAAGACGATGACACCTGTGCCTGGTCGTGTGGTCAGGTACCCTTGCAGGTCGTCTAGCACGCAGACCATGCTGATGTAAACGGTTTCGAATGGTCTGACGTGACACTTGGGTGCCTCTCACCTCCCTTAAATGTGCCTGGAGTTGAGTGGCATTCATCATCCGGTTCCGCAGGGCACTGTTCACAATGAAGTGGTCATCAGTGTGGGATGTGGCCAAAGGATGTCCACTTCTATGCCTTTCTGTGACTCTTCCAGTCTCTCTGTATCTCTGTTGCAACTTGCTGATGACACTCTGTGACACTCTAAGCTCAGTGGCCACTTCCGTCTGAGAACATCCTGTTTGAAGCCTCGCCATGGCGAGGTGCTGCTGATCAATTGTTAGGTGTCGTCTTGGTCTCATGATGTCAAAATGAGAACAGCATGATGAGGAGGACTGTTTAAATACCAATTTTAATTGAACCAGGAAATTTATTGGTCGATTCATGGATCAAACACCTGTTGTGAATTTTGCCGTTAAACTCCTTGTTAGAGAACAGCAACTTGTGCAAAAAGTACTGAAACATTGAACAGTTGGACATGTGCATTCAAAAGTTTACAGAAGGTCACATTAAGTTCACCTGTAAAGGTTATAATGCATTTTAGGTTCATCCTGAAATTTCACCCAAAAGCCGAATATCCCTAACTTTTTGTGAGTAGTGTAAGAAGTAGTAGTTAGAGGTGGTAGTAGCATTATTAGTATTTGGACCAACAGTATTGATGATAGTAATTGTAATTGTAGCAGTAGAAGGAGTAACACTAATAGCTGCAGTTGGTATTGTCATAGAAGGTGTAGTTGCAGTGGTACTGACAGTGTGGAAAGTAGTGGTGTCGGTATGATTAGCAGTAGCAGTTCTTACGGTTGTATCTTGAGTAGTTTAAATAGTAGAAACAGCACTTGCAGTAGTTAATAACAGCAACAGTAGTAATAGCAGAAGTAATAGTAATAGTAGTCTTAGCAGTTGCAACAGTAGCAGCCATATCACAGGTTACAGGCAGAAGTACAAGTAATAGTAGTGTGTGTATATATATATATATATATATATATATATATATATGTATACTTCATAATTGCCTACTGCATATGTTGTATTCATTGATGCACTTAAGAATATTCATGTTCTGTGTTCATAAAAAACTTGTTCTGTAAATAGTTTGTTTACTTTTGTGATCAGAAACATTGATCTGAAGCTCAGTTCTGAGGCTGTACTGTAAATAGTTTTCTAATAAACTATAAATATAGCAACTTCTGATCAACCCATATCAATTTCACGCTTAAAATAACATACCAGTTAAGCCCCACCCATTTCCGGTCAAACCCTGCCAACTTCCGGTTTAAGCCCCACCCACTTCCAGTTTAAGCCCCGCCTGCTCTGAGTACAGATACGGATACGGATAATATACATGTAGATGGTTGAATAGATACAGATACAGATAGTGGTATACTTGCTCATCCCTAGTGATAACATTGGCAATGTCGCTGCTACGGTGTTCTTAGTTGGTTGCTATGGTCTTTCAAGTTGCTGTTGAGGCTGAAGCAGGAATGTTACAAAAGTAGTGGTAGTGAAAAAATGTATGTGGATGAATAATACTGAACAAGGAAATAAAAGTAAAACTATGACCTGCTGAAGTAGGCATACTAAGAAGAGTGTGACAGCTGAAACAAGCATTACACTTGTCTGGTATTACATGATCTTGAATAAGCAGTAAATTACAATTATAAACTTACTAATATAGTCAGCAAGAAATTTCTGGCCCTAAAGAGGATTTTGAATGAAGTCTGACTTTTTCCTCAGGTTTGCAGTTGAGATCCAGCCCACAGGGGAGGTTTCAGACTACACTGCCACGATCACTAGTGAAACACTCCGAGCTGGTAAAGAGGGTCAGCATAAGGTGGACTCTCTGAAGTTAACCTTGAAGGCAGAAGGTATGTAAATGAGATGATGAATGTGTGTGTGTGTGTGGGGGGGTGGGGGGTGGGGGGGGGGGGGGGGGGGTGTTTGTGTTGTGAATGTGCTGTTATGCATGGCTATTGGAAAGTAAATAATATAGATGCGAAAAGTGGCCTAATATCCACCAGTTTGCCATCACTGTAACAGAAGAAACAATGTGGGTCTAATGCATTTCATCTCTGCTGATACCAGGTGTTGATTCAACAGAGGCAACAGCATTCCTGAAATACAACCACAATAAGAACATTTTTACTACTGAGTTTGTCATCCCCGACTATGATATGGAAGTAGGCATCAACCTGGCTGTAACTGATACAAATACCAAAGGAAAGAAGATGCGAGGCATCACCTTTGATGTCACCAACAGGAACATCCCACAGCTGTCTCTGGTTGGGCGCACCAGGTGAAACAACACAATTCTATTATTAATACCTTCTTAATGAGAGATATTGCTTGGGCCTCATCTGCGCTGCATTGTTTCTTGAGACTGTTTTTCATGTGTGTGAGAAATGAGCAAATCAGACACATAGCAAGAGACGTGAATGCCTAATCAACTGAGGCACAATTCAAATTAAGGCCACAGGGATTAAGGCTGTGGAGATTGTGCATCATATATCTTTTCAATACATAGTTTCTTGTTTTGGATTTAGACTTGAAATGATGAAGGATGCCATGCTGCAAGTTCAAATGATAGTCCCCTCCCTGAAAGTTGACACCTCTATCACTGCAACCTTGAAGAAGGATGAGGGTGTGATCATGGATGTAGAGACAGCCATCAACATACCAGAGACATCATCCCTACAGAAAGTCACCCTAAAATATGGTAACCATCAGTCATCTCTCTTTGTGTTTGCGTTTTGGATTCATGCATTTATTTGTTTAGCTGTTTCTTTGTTGTGGGGTGTCTCCTTACAGATGATGACAAGTTTGAGGTGGAAGTGAATTCAGACCTAAACTCTGAAATCCAGAAACTGAATATAGAGAACTACCACAGGCAGCTGCAGCAGCTCATTGATGACATCCTAGACCAGAAGGTGGCCAAAACTGATATGAAGCTGCGCCACATTGTCACCAAAGGAATTGAGGTATGGCTTGACACATTTGACACTATTTCTGTTTTCACTGTTGCAATGATATTATTACAAATGTAAATTATGTCATTAAAGGCAGGTAACATTTGGCTGGACAAATTGGCTGCAGGCATCCCATATGTTGAAAACCTGAGATACAAGAGGAGCATCTCAGATCTCACCTTGCCAGTCCTGCCTGAGAAATTGTTTCTGCAGTCGTAAGTATCTAATTCATTTTATGTCAATGAGGGTGTAAAGAACTTCATTTCAATTTCACAATTTGGCATATATTCGTCAAGAGTTTACAGTATCAGAAGCAGCCCTGAAGACCAGATTTTTTTTTCTCAGTGCAAAAAAAGGTTACCTACAGAAACTTTAATAGGCATCAACCCTAACATAGCTTTTGAGCACACTGGTTGTTAATCTTCTGCTGCTCTACCCATTGACAGTTTTTTTCAAATATTTTCAGATGAAAAGCCCAAAACTTGAATGACATTTATTGTGGCTTTTTTTTTACTTCAACAGTGACAGTTTGTTTCGATACCAGTTCAACAAGGACAAGATGGCCATCTCGCTTCCTCTGCCACTGGGGGGCAAAACCTTAGAAGATTTGAAGTTCCCCACCTTTGTGTCCTTTCCTCTCATCCACTTACCAAAGATAGGCCTACATGTACCTGCCAAAAATTTTCCAGTTCCATCATTCACCATACCATGGTCAGTGGACTTCATGGTCCCCCTTCTCGGTCTTGCTGAAGCATCCACCAAAATCAACAGCAACTTCTACAACTGGGAAGGCTCCATCTCTGGTGGTAATAACACTGTGGATGTCCCCAGCTACATTGCACAATACAAGGTCATCGCCCAATCACCTTTTAACTCACTGTCATACAAACTTGAAGGTAATTCCCTTTGAAAACATCCAATATATGACAACTGATGGTGTGGGTTAAGATTTTTAAGAATGTACCCTCAGGCATTGCATAATCAGTTAGATTGTCAAAATTTTGTTTAATGTGAGTTCAAATTCATGTAACACCCTCCATTTTGCTATCACATTTATTGACATTAGTATCATTTCTTTCTCTCTATGTATAGGAACTGGGATGATTTCAGGAAGAGCTGAAGATAATATTAAGTATCTTGTGAATGGTTCCTTTAGCCATAGCCTCATTGATACAAGTTTCAGTGTGATAGAAACTGTGAGAGAGACAGACAAACTTGATATGAAGGCCACCTACAAGATTGAGGTCTCTAGTCCACTGGGCTTACACACCTCTCTCTATTACTCTGCTCAATCAACTTCTACCCCAGACAAAGTCACTGGAGATGGCACCATGGATGGATCAATTAAAGTAGGTTCTCAGTACACCAACACCACCTACACCGTTAGCTACACTCTATGTCCTCAAGAAAGAAAAGGAAGAGGAGAGTCCAACCTGCACATCACCTCACCATTCATCCAAGCTCACAACATGATCCAGGGAGTCTATGCAAACTCAGAGTTGAACATTTTGTCCAAAACAAACATGCAGAATGATGTCCTTAAGCATGTGGCAGAACTTAAGTACAAGAATGCACAACTGACCTTGAAGTGTAGTGCTGTTGCCAAGGCCCTGGGCAAGTCACTCAGTAACAACGTTGAGCTGGGCATATCCAGTCATATGGCCATTCTTAGAATTGAGTCACAGGCAGATGATGCAACAAATCGGGCCTATTCCCTTATAACAGGGTCCATGAATCCAAATAACCTTGAGGTAAACTCTGAAGGTTCCCTCACCTTTGATGCAGGACGTGGATTGCACAAAGCCTCTGTTACAGTTGGCAGTAATGGTTTGATCATCAGTGGAACTAACAGCATTCAGTGTAGTCCGGTGACATTTGAGAACATATTTAATGGTGCTATAGACAGCAGTGGAGCATCTCTGTCCTCCAAGTCTAAAGCAATGGCTGAAGAAAGCAAAGGAGAGCTGAACATTGAGGGTAAAATCACAGCTGCAGAGGCGTCTTTGCATGGTGTTCTCAAGGGCAATGCACATGATGCAAGCACAAGAAACAACATAGATATTGTATTGAACCGAAGGGCTTTGACCTTTTCTAGCAACATGATGGGATTGTTGAAGCAGATGAAAACTGAAAACAGCCACACACTGACCCTAACTTTATGGACCTTAGCCCATCACTCCAAGAGTAACAACTTCATCTGTGAAGACGTTTACTACAAACAAGACACCAAAGTTGTTATGGAGCCATTTGTTACCTCAATAGATGTGATTAATGACTTCAAGTTATATGATGTTAATTTAAACAATGAAGGCCACATGAAACTTAAGCCATTTAAAATGGACCTTACAGGAAGCTGGAAAGGAGTCTATCGAGAGGAGCAGGAGATTAAACATTCCTATGAAATCAACTATGCTGATATGGCTGGTACAGTGAAATCCAGCACATCTGGGAATATAATGGATGCCCAGTTTAATCACAACTGTGAATTTGAGTTTGCTGGACTTTCCTCCAAGTCAAACTGTGAAGCACAAATAAATTCTGAGCCTCTACAGTTTGACAGCACCATACGCACTATGGCAATGCCTTTCAGCTTCTCCTTTGATGCCCTTGTTAACAGTGATGGGGAAATGAATCTAAATGGCAAACACAATGGACAGTTGTACAGCAAGCTGCTGGTTAAAGCTGAGCCCCTAGCTTTTGCGTATTCATATGACAGCCAGGTATCAACAAGCCACATGCTTGAGAGTGGGGAGTCTTCCACTTACCTAGACAACAAATTTGGTGGACTTCTGACACCCAGTGAACAAACTTTGAGATGGAAAACCAAATCAAAGTTTAATGAACATATATTCAACCAGGACATCAGTATTTACAACAATCCTGAGAGGACTGGCCTTGAGTTTTCAGAAGTAATTTTAACAAACATTTTCCGTAAACTGAGCACAAATAGGGAAAAGAGATCAGAGCCAGAAAATCAAGAGTTTAGTATGTCTGGTTTCCTTAAATATGACAAGAACAATGATTGCCATATATTTGAAATACCATTCATTGAGAGTCTTCCTGTTGCTTTTGAACAGATGAAGAATGTCCTTGTAAATACCTTACAATCACTGCAGCAGTTCATCAATAGTCTAGAAATTAATGAATTAATTAGTGAATTTAGAGCCAAATTGCATCAACTACCACAGCAAGTGAGTGACTTCATGAGAGAGATGGATTTAGAGAACAAAGTGAATCAGGTCAAAGAAAAACTTGATTATTTCACAAATGAGTTTACTGTAACAATGGATGACTTAGAACTTGCAATGGAAAACTTGAAAAAGAACTTTGAAAAGACAGTGATGGATACTGCAACAAAAATTAGAGATTTCATTCTTACAGTGAAAGACTTTATCAAACAAGGGGACTTTTCTGACGCCATAACAAATTTACTTTCAAAAATTGGAAATGAGCTCAAGGCCTTTGATGAAAAGTATGAAATAAGAGACTCTCTTGTTAAAGTAATTGATGCCATAGATGATGTCATCACACAGATTGATTTGCAGAAACTCACAGAAAGAAGTGCTGCATGGCTGCAGGAGCTTGATTCTAAATATGGCTTCCTGGAAAAAATCAAAGAAAAAGCGACAAAATTGAAACAGGCCATTGAAACATTTGATGTAAAAATATTTTTCCAAAATTTAAGGGATGACATTGTTTCAGTTGATGTGGCTATGTATGTTGAGCAGCTATCGTATAAAATACCCTCTACAGAGATAGCAAGAGTGATTGAGTCTATGAATGACATCATTGTCAATTGGATTGATGAATACGAAATAACCACCAAACTGAATGCAGTGCATTTCTACTGTAGGGACATACTTGTTAAATATGACCTTGATAAAAAATTTAAAGAATTGCTAGATCAGGCAATGGTGCTCATCAAAGAATTCAAAATCGAAGAGACTGTGCAATCACTAGCAGATGCTCTGAGAGCTATCAAATTTGAATATGCTTATAATAAAATGTTGCAATTCCTGGATAGTGTGATAAGTCAGCTGAAGGCAATTAACTTCAAGAAAAGTATTGATGAGCTTAATGAGAGCATTTCCTCCACGGTGAAGTCAATAAAGGGATTTGACTACAGTGCATTTGTTGATGAGGCCAACATGAAAATTGTTGACCTAACAAACTATGTTAATGAGCAGATAAAAACATATGAGATTGTACAAAAAGTTGAAGCTGTTAGAGAATTTTTCAGAGAGATCCAAACTTCCATAACCAAATACTTGGATGAGCTGAAAAACACAAAGGTGGCTGAGCTTGTGATGAAACTGAATGACGTGGTTGATACTACAATCTACAATGACATCAAGATGAAAGTACAGGAAATCCTTGAGGACATGAGACAAAGAATTCTTGACATGGATATCAGAGATGAAATTTATATATACCTCCAAAGGGCGAGTGAATCCTACACCAATATGATTGCATATATTTCTGTTCAGTTTAACCGAGTGATAGAGGAAATCTGCAAAGTGGTAAAGGACAATGAGATCATCAACCAGATCAAGCAGGCTATCAGTGGTGTTCTGGATGCACTGAAGACAGCTGAGGTTGAAGTTCCCTCTTTCACCATGCCTCTAACTGACCTTGTAATTCCCAAATTTACAATCAACCTGAATAAATTGCACGAGGTTAGTATCCCAGATCAAATTTCAGTCCCTGAGTTCAGCATTCTGAGCTCCTATGCAATTCCTGCCTTTACAATAGACTTTAAGAAGATCAAAGCAAACATAGTTGCAATCATAGACTGCATAAGAGAATATGAGATTAATATGCCTAAAGCTGAAGAAATCTTTGGAGACTTAAAAATCATTTACCTATCTGAATTACCAGATCTGACCTTCCCAGATATAACTCTTTCAGAAGTCAAGTTACCGGCCATCAACATTCCCAAATTGAACCTGGAAGACTTTGATATCACAATGCTTTCCATTCCAGAGAGTAAAATGCCTGAGGTTCCTAGTGAAGTTTGCATTCCAGTTTTTGGAAAACTCCATGGTGAGTTTAGAGTGACCTCCCCACATTACACTCTTGTAACAATAGCAGCAATTGAAAACTCAACTGCCACACCAAAGAGCCCACAGTTCACAGCCATCTTGACTTGTCAGGCCAAGTCAAGTATGGAGTTCCTTGACTATTCTTTGGATGCCAGTGCTCAGTTAGCAGCTCCTAGAATGAAGAAGCTGTTATTCACAGAGACTGTGAAAGCCACTCATTTAGCCTTTTCTGTTGATCATGAGGGATCACTGGCTCTCACTGGCCCCTCAGCCGAGGCTTCTGCAAAGACTGTTGCCAACGCCACAACTCAAATATACACAGCAAACCTGGTCAACAATATGGCATTTAAACTAAAGAGTGGAATCTCTGCAGCCACAGACACATCTTACAGCCACAATATAAACATCCCAACAGCTGAAACTTCTAGTCAAGGAACTATAAGACAGAATATTACCACCAAAATGGAATCCGATAGAATTATTGTAACTGGTGAAACTACTGGCAATGGAAAGTGGTCCATTCAAGAATACTCTGATGAAGGTACACACAAAAGCAATCTGGAATTTACCATCAATTTTAGTACTGCCAAGCTTATTTTTGGAGGAGAGACTGATTGTAAGGCCTTGAAAATGAAGCAAACAATGACTGCTGAATCAGTCATCTTAAGTCATATAATTGTTGAAGCAAGAACTGAGAGTGAAATGCCATCTATCAAGAAGAGTGTCATGGTTGTGAATGCAGAGGCTCATACTGGAGATTTGAAAATTGCAATGATAGCCTCTCATGATGCTGAACTCAGTGGAAGACTGAGTGGATCCATATCAAACTCAGTGAAATTCTTGGTCCATCCATTTGAGATTGTACTGAATATCAAGAATATAGTCAATTCAAAGGTTATTTTCCCCCTGAAACTCACTGGAAAGGTGGATCTCGAGCATGATTATAGTATTATTCTAAACTCAGAGAAGCAGCATGCTAATTGGGTTACTTTAGCTAGATTCAATCAGTACAAGTACAATCACAATTTTGCCTTGGAAAACAGTAAAAGGGACATGTTTTTACATTTATCAGCCAGTGGAGAGGCTAATCTGGACTTTTTGACTGTGCCTCTTACTGTCCCAGAGATGACCATACCTTATATGGAAATGAAAACCCCAGAGGTCAAACATCTCTCTCTATGGGAACATGCAGGCTTCAAAACCCTGCTTACCACTCCTCAGCAGTCATTTGATATGAACCTGAAGCTTGATTACCATAAGAACCCTGATATGCACAACTTTGAATTGGACCTTGAACCCATCTATAATATAATCAATGACAAAGCCAGCGTCATCGAGGCACAATTTGAGCAATGTAGAGACAAAGTAGTAGGGCTTCTAAAAGATTCTTACAATCACGCCAAATTAAAGTATGTTAAACACAAGATTGGCATGTCTAGTCAGCCTCCTAGAATCTTCACTGTCCCAGGATACAAAGTGCCTTTCCTGAATATCGAGGTTTCTGCCTTCAGAGCAGAGTTGCCTGCTTTCAGCTACTTTGTTCCCAAGGAGGTCAGTACACCAAGCTTCAAAGTTCCAGCAGTAGGTTTCTCTGTGCCATCCTATACCCTTGTGCTGCCATCTTTGGAATTACTGGTCATCCATGTCCCAGAAACTTTAAGTGAACTGACCCTACCCAAATTTACACTACCAGCAAGTCAAAACTCTATTACTATTCCAGCCATGGGCAACATAACTTATGATTTCTCCTTCAAATCTACTGTGATGGCCCTGAGCACTAATGCTGGCCTCTACAATCAGTCAGACATTGTTGCTCGATTTGGAGTTTCCTCAGCATCTGTGTTTGACATTTTGAATGGAAAAATCAATGGCAGTACTAGTTTGACAAGGAAGAGGGGAATAAAACTGGCAACCACTGTGTCACTGGAGCACAGGAACATGGAGGCAAGCCATGATTGCACTCTTAGCCTCTCCAGAAGGAGCATGGATGCTTCTGCTGCCAATATTGCCAAAATTAATCTGCCCTTCCTCAATCTGGAATTAAGACAGGACCTCCATGGAAATTCCAAGTCTGAACCAAACATAGATTCAAAGATAAACCTTAAATACGTGTTTAATATTCCACAGATTGAGTCTCAAGGCAAGGGAAACATTGATTTGAACCTGGCATTAGAAACACCCCCTTCCTATGTGTCATTAGAGTCCACTGCCAAAGGGAAGACGGACATAACAATACTGAACAGTTGTAATTTTGCTGGAGATCTAGAAAATGAGGCCACCCTCTACCTTAATGCCAATAACCTACGTTCGACTTTCAAGACTGATTTCAAAACAAACATTGATCTAAGACAGGAGAAACAAAAAAGAAGCCCCAGTAATATGCTCCAGTTTGACATGAATGAAAACTTTGCTCTTGAGGTATCTCTGCACCGTGTGTATGCAGTGGTGGATTACACAAACAATAACAATGTTAATTTTGCATCTTTCAACACAAATGGAAATCATGTTGTTAAAGGAACACTGGATTTAGCTCCTCTTAGAACCCTAAAAGTTACAGTGAATATTGATGCAAGTCAGCCTTGCAGTTTGGGATATGCTGGACTTCTTCAGAATATGAATCTTGATATTACCTCAGAGAAGCAGTCTTTCACCTGGAGTCGTAAGGAGCAACTGGGCTCTCTCATCCATGCTTATGATTTATTTTTGTCCAGTGATGTGGCTGAAGTACGCATGGATTTGACCGGATGGGTGGAAGGTCACCTAGCTTTCCTGAAGTCAGTAAAGCTCCCTGTTTATCATAGAAACCTCTGGGATATGCTCAAGTTTGATCAGGTCTCAAATATGGACAAGCTACAATTTTTCAATGTCTCCTCTAGTATTGTGTACACAAAGACCATGGACAGCTTAGAGTTTGCCATACCAACTAAATTATTTGGAAATGGTGTCACTTTCAGTGTCCCTGAGATTACTCTTGGAGTGCCTGCTTGGGTAAAAGAAATCCTACCCACCATAAGGAATATTGATATGCGATTTGAAAACATTGATGTCCATGACCATTTCACATTACCACCAGTAATTTCAGTTCCAGCCTTTTATGTGCCATTCACCACATTGCATGTAGAACCCTTCACAATTGATATGAAAAATCTACACATCCCTAAAATGATAACTACCACAGCCTTTGAGATTAAACTGCCAGGCCTGCCAAAGTTGGCAGTGCCCAGTTTTGATATTGACACAGAGTATCTAAATGGTAAAATTTCGTTCCTGTCATTCAAGATGCCACAATATGAAATTACCATCTCATCTATGACCATACTAAAAACCTTCAGCATTGGTGACTACTCCATTGACCTAGATGAGATTGCAAGTCACATTTCAAAGTTTGAAATCCCAACCATCACCATTCCAGAGCAAAAGATGGAAATCCCTGAAATTGCCCTATATCTGCCTTCAAGTGTGTTTCTCCCAGCATTTGGTGCCCTTGCAGCCACACTGGAGACTTCCTCACCAATTTATAATCTGACAACAACTGCTAATCTAGAAATTAAGGATTCCAGGCTTGTTTCTTCATTGAAGTCCATCTGCACCTCCACAATGATCTTCTTGGAGTATGACCTGGGTGGTAAGGCTAGCCTAAATCCTTACAGTGTGCAGACATTCCTTGTACATTCTTTGACTATGATTTTGATTCAATTATTAGATTTGAGATATTACATTTGATTTTGAACAATGAATCAAACATTGGTTTGAACACTGAACATCTTCCATATGTCCCTGCAGCCACAGCAACCCTTGGATTTGATAATGGAATTATCAGTCTAAATGGGAAGTCCAGCTTCATTCACAATGACATAAATGTTGATTGGCAGCATGTTTTTGCACAAAATTTGAGGTACGTGCACAAGATACATTTGGTGGTCCCTGAAAATTTTCATCATAAATGAGAAATTTAATCTTTTTTACATCTTGGGTTCACAAAAGTGCTATCCTATCCTTCTTACTGTATCTTAACTTATGTGAGGACTCACATAAGGTAAGATACATAAGGTAAGGTATTTTTCACACGTCAGCCATTCGCTTATTGCAAAATTCTGTATTCAGTGTGATAGTACAGTATTTCTTATTGTGCCTTTTTTTCAGGACAAAGCGGCAAACTGCCTCAGCTGATGCTATGTACGTGTTTTCCATGAAATCAGACTTTTTAAAATCAGTGTGCATATCAGTCATGTTTTGAAAAGCACAGTCAGTGTTGTTCGAACATAACAAAAATTATGTCTTCTTTTTTTTAGGGTGTCTCGTCACACTTTAAATGTTAACATCACCAGCACAACGTTTGTTGATGTGAGCTTCCGCTTCGCCTCCCGCAAGGATGGCATCACAACATCAGTGTCTTCTCCATCATCTGGTTTCCTTGGATTGCATGTTCAGCGAAGGTCTCCGTCACAGCTGTATGGAAAATTTTTCAGTCGTTACCTGGTAAGGTGCACTTCATGTACTGCAATTTATATACTGTTGTCAACAGCACACATTTTAAAATCTATACATGTACACATGTATTGATGCTATCTTCATCATAGCTTAACATTATTTTAACTCTCATTTTTATGAATTTCCTCTCTAATCTTCTAGTCCACCCCTGGGAAGGATACAGATATTCTGACTATCAAAGCCAGTCTGAGAAACTCTGAAAGGCTGAGCCTCCAGACCAACTGGGACTTAGTTGTCCTCTACGACATGATTGAAGGGTCTAAGGAGAGGATGCCTGCCATTACTGAAGCTCTGCTCAAGTTTATCAACAAATATCACACTGCTCACTTTGGTTTTGATCTAAACCGTGCTGGTATGAAGTTGAAGAATTCAGTGTCCAATGCCATAGAGAGAGTCTATCATGAAGTTCCCATGTCTTTCAGCACACTACAGAATTCAGTTGAACAACTCAGTGATCAAGGAAATAATGTGTACAGGAAGGTTTCTGACAGCATAATGTCAATCAATGTGCAGGAAGTTAGAGATAGGGTTACTAACAAGGCCAGACAACTCTTGCAACATAGTGAACAAAATATTAAAATCCTGCTGGATGCACTCATGAAGTTCTTGAGTGACACCAAATTTGCTATGCCTGGATTTGAAGAGAAGATGACAGGCCTCGAGATCTCTCAGCGAGCCTGTCGTGCTGTGTCATCAGCCATGGACAGGGCAACCCAAGGGTTTGCCAACCTCATGGAAATAATTGGTGACACAATTTTCAATTACACTGGGGAAATTCAGTTCACCATACCAGGAACCAGTATCCTTGTTAATGCAAAGGAGATAATGGAAAATCTGATGTCTTCTTTGAATTCCATAAAGGAACATCCAGTACAGACACTGCAGTTAGAAGTGCTGCTCAGGAAAGTTGGTGATCTCTTGCTCATGATTTTCAAAAAGTTAGAGGAGCTCACTGACACACTGAGAGCTGAAAACCTGGATTTTGTTTCCCAAATTGAAGACATCTATACAGAGGCTCTACAGTCTTCCAAACAACACATTGAAGAGGCAAGGAGAAATATACCTGAGTACAAAGACCTTGCCAAACTGAAGGTTCAAGAGGTTTATAATAGAATCAATATGGTGCGTGTGAATAACGATTTAAAGGATGTGATCAGTATTTTGCAATCATACCTCTATGGAGGAATTAAAGAAAGTATAGATTTAATAGGTAAAGCATCTCAGAACACAACACCATATATTCAAGTGAGCAATAAAAAGATGGACATTAATATTCCCCTACCCTTCTTTTGGAAATCATTCAGTGAATGGCCAACACTTTCCAGACAATGAATCTTGCTTTTAACACCACTTAGGTGCTGTATGGCTAACAGAATTCATATGGCTACATAAAAAAATACTTTTTTTGTCTGCTCCTAATTAAGTTTTGTGTAAAGTTGTGGTTATCCCACATCATTATATTTGAGAAACTCTTTGCTGAATTTGCATAATTGCATAATTTTCCAGATTTTTTTTTAAGATTCTGAAGCATCAGTTTATTTTAATATTCTTACTTCTAGATTATGTTAAATAAAGCAACAAAATAATTTCTGTACTGTCGTTTGCAAGTCTTTTAGTGTTTTATCTTAATCAACAGTACACTAAAAATGTTAAATCTTAGATAGGATCCCAATTCAGTGTTGTTATGACTTAATTATCAACATTAACAATGAGAGATGTCATGTAAATGAAAGTCAAGATTCAAGATTACTTTATCTCAGATTTTTAAATGACCAAATCATATGTTCATGTCACATGTCACATTCAGTCACTGGCCATCAGTGGTGGGTAGAGTACACAAAAACGATATTCAAGTAAAAGTACTGTTACTTTATATTTACTCAAGTAGAAGTAAAAGTAATCATAAAAATAACTACTTGAGTAAGAGTAAAGTATCTCATAAAAAAACTACTCAAGTAGTGAGTAACTATAGATGCAATTTATTACATCGATGTACATCTTTCAAACTATCTTGTCAGTTCATTGGCTGACGACTTATTATCAAAACATCTTTTTAAACCAATAGCAATATTACACGCATGTATTACGGTTTGTAGTATTACAGCAGGTAATAACAAATGTGAAGTGTACACATATGCCTGAAATAGAGGCCTGGATGCACTCATCAAAAAAATTATTTTCCATTAAAAGTTTTCTTTATCATATAATGTGTAACACAAATTAGTGCAATTTTCATTCACGTCATTCACTAGCTTATCAGTAATAACTGCTTTTCTCCACTTTTTCACTGGTTTTCAAAGCATCCTACTTTTAAAACTTTAATTGTTTTAACACTGAAAAAACACTGTCATTTACTGAATGCTTGAACAGTAACAGAGGCCTGTTTTTTTGTCTGTTTTTGTCCATTTGTGTATGTTTCTTGTCTGTGTGTGTCTACACAACAGAGTGTATCCTCATGTAAGTGTTCATCCTCTCTTAAAGAATCACTCAGTAAGGTGACTGTTGAGCTTCAAAAGTAGTTGGCTCTGCAGATTCTTGCACTCAAGCTGCAATCATTTGGCAGTGAAAAGCACACCTGCATGCCTAAAAAGTCTCTCACAGGCTGCAGATGCCGGGACACTTGTGTTGATCCTGAGTGACAGCTTCTTTATTTGAGGAAAGGTGTGTAAGAGATCCATAGCTCCTATGGTTGGACATGCAAGGTACCTCTCAAGCTCTCCAACATCTGGGTTTCCTGTCTTCATGGTTGCGAAAAAGTCATCCTCATCAGAGTGCCCATCGTTTAAGGGAGCATCATCATCATCCATGCTGGTGATGAGATGACCTTTGATGTAGTCAAGCCCTGTGGGAAATAAAAATAAATAAATAAATACATATGCACACACACAAATATACATATACATAAATATACATACATACATATGCATATATATAGTTTTAATGTTGACATCCATCTGTAATTCATTACTGATAATACAAGTCATAAAATCTAACCTACACACCAAATTATCCCATATTGAATTAACAAAGATACATTACCGGCTTTTAAGATGCTCTCCTCTGCAGTCCAGCAAGTCCTGAACTTTGGCAAGAGAATAGCAGCAGCAATAAGCTCTGGGTCCTTCATGACATCCCCGAAACGCTTCTGGATGCCACATTATAGGGCTGCAAGGAGGGGACCACAGACTTTGCAGGTTGGCTGCAGCCTCCTCAGCTTCTCCTGCAGCTGGTAGAGCAGGGGTGTCAAACTCGTGCCATGGAGGGCCAAGAGGCTGCAGGTTTTCATTCCAACCAACAACTCCACCAGGTGATTTCACTGATCACCCTACCTCGAAACAGAGAGGCAGGACTAATCAGTGAAATCACCTGGTGGAGTTGTTGGTTGGAATGAAAACCTGCAGCCTCTTGGCCCTCCATGGCACGAGTTTGACACCCCTGTGGTAGAGAGTCGGCAACAGGAAACCCATGTGGACAGAAGATTCACCTTAGAGCAGGGGTGTCAAACTCGTGCCATGGAGGGCCAAGAGGCTGCAGGTTTTCATTCCAACCAACAACTCCACCAGGTGATTTCACTGATCACCCTACCTCGAGACAGAGAGGCGGGACTAATCAGTGAAATCACCTGGTGGAGTTGTTGGTTGGAATGAAAACCTGCAGCCTCTTGGCCCTCCATGGCACGAGTTTGACACCCCTGCCTTAGAGGATATTCAGGGCCATGGTAACCAGCTTCAGTACTGTAGTATATTCCCCCAAAAAGCCCATTTCAGCTGGATTTAACCTGAAACACAGATAATAGGAATACCACTGATGTTAGTAAAATTAATTGTAATTGTCATTGTAATCATTGTAATTGTAATTCTGTAGCGAGACAGACTTGAGGTTTTTGCTAGATTACTCTTTAAAAGCACAGTATATAAATTAATGTATTTTATATTTATTCAATCACCATCTAGAGGCCCTGTCTCAAAAGATTATCAGTTGTAAATAGCAATTAATATACCATTAGCAGTGCTGATTGGGTCATGCAACAACCATAATTCAAACATATTTTAGATTACATATTGGCAACAGCAAGTGTATTTTTTCATAACATCAAAAAAGAATTTATCATCATCCCACTCCCAGCAACTTACATCTTGATCTTTAATGCTTTGTATACATTTTGGATCGCATTCTCTCCTCTCTCCTTGTGGATCTGGACAACTCTTTCCACAGCATGATAGAGGGAGCTCCAACGTGTGTCACTGGGTCGGAGGAACTGTAGTCCACATTCACGCTCTACAGTTTCAAATGCTGTAGTGGACCTGCTGGTTTTATTCCAAAGTGCTTGACATTTTGCAAAAGCAGACCGAGAGAGTCTCTTGTATGTCTCACAACCAGCTTCAGCAGCAGTGACATCAGTGGTTAAGACAAGATTCAGGAGATGGCATGCACACTTACAATATCCTGGAAGTTTATACTCAAGGCCAGTGTCCTCATTCAGAATGGCAGTGACATCTTGATACTCCACCCCTTCTGAAGGACCTCCGTCATCTGGAGCATTCTCCTCCTGTTCATTTCTGACTTCTTCTTCGCTCTCACCATAAACTTGGAATGCCTTGAGTAAGCACTTCATGGAGAATTTACCCTTTTGTCCCTCCTGACATGCCGTAGTTCTCTTGTGTTTTGGCTGCACTTTCCTCTTTCCCTCACTTTGCCATCTGGCTATGCTGAGGGTGAGTCCGCGCAGAGACGCTGTCATGCACTTTATATTTTTCTTTGAAAAAGTTTAAGCATTTATGTTACAACCTTTGGTGCATATTATCAGTAGCTTGTGCTGTCATGTTTAGCAGCTATTTTAGGAGTATAAGTATTGTAGCCGTTCTAAAGTTTTTGTGAAACTTTTCCGGCGCCATTTTGTGCCATGTTAGGCTAACATGTGTACCACGACTAGTGCGGTGCTGCAGTGGTTTAGTAAAAAAAAATTCAAACGCGAATTCTGTTGTTTTGCATGTTAAAGGAGAGGATGTGCGAGAGAGAATAAGGGCCCAGAAGTCAATTCATTTCATACCATTGCCTTCTGCAGGTATGTCATTTCGAGTTTTGGTCAGTGTATTTTGCATGACTCTGTAGTGTTTATTTTTACTCTGACCCCACACACAGTTGCATTTGTTCTTTACCACGAGGTGGCACTGTTTCTCTATATATGGTTTATGTAGTTAAATTTATAAGTTGAAAGAAAAATGTTTCCTGCATTTTGGTAGCTCTTGCTCAGGTATTTATTGCACATTTACGTATTTACTGTAATGTCAATTGAATGTACTGATAAATAATTATGCACTTTGCCGTCTGGCTATGCTGAGGGAGTGGATGTGTGAGAGAAAAAGGGCCCAGAAGTCAGTTCATTTCATATCATTGCCTTCTGCAGGAGCAAAGTAAATGCTGTGAACCAACCCTTTGAGTCGTCTCAGTCTGTACTGACCACCTCTGTTACACTGGTGCCGTGACCCAGATCTTCAGATCAGCTTGATGCTCATCGCCGTGGATGCTGTGCTGCTGTCCTGCTTTACATTTGAAGATCACTGTGTGGTCAGGTCCATCAAAAACTGTGTATTGGGATTGTGTTAAATTATTTATCCTCAGTGTGTTGATAGCTTGTGATTTTTTTTGTTGTTTGTTGTTTTGCTCATCAGGCAAACCTATTTTTCTAGCCAACTTTTTTTTTGTTTAAACAGACACAACGCAAGTACAGTTAATATTTGAAGTTTGTTTGCTATAAACATAAGGTTTGTTTTTTTGAAAAAGGTGGGGGAAAAAATGGAGACCTCCGTATCTGTACAGACTTTCACTGGTTGAACAAAAGGACCCTGAAGGATGCTCATCCCCTTCCGCACCAGGCAGATTGTTTGGCAGTGCTAGGAGGCAACTCCCTTTTCAGTACAATGGATTTGACTTCTGGCTTCTATAACATGCCACTTCATGAGGATGACAGGAAGTACTCTGCGTTTACAACTCCTATGGGCCTGTATGAGTACAGCCATCTGCCGCAGGGTCTCTGCAACAGCCCTGGGAGCTTTATGCATATGATGACCAGCATTTTCGGGGACCAAAATTATCTGAGTCTACTGTGTTACCTGGATGATTTGTTGGTGTTTCCACCTGATGAGGAGACTGCACTGCAGTGCTTGGAGATGGTGATTGACAGGGTTCGTGTTCATAATTTAAAGTTAGCCCCCAAAAAGTGCTTCTTCCTCAGGAGGTCTGTGAAGTTTCTCGGCCATATAATAGATGAGACTGGTGTTTCAACAGACGGCAGCAAGGTTGAGAGCATCACAAACATGACAAGCGCTGACCTCATGGAGTCTGATGGTGCGACCCCATCCCAGAAGCGGATAAGATCCTTTCTCGGTGTCAGGGATAACCATTTGCGGCTGGATATGCAGTGAATGATGTGAGGCAGCGAAGAGGTGTATCTTCAAATGGTGTTTTATTCACCAAAAAAACCCCACAAAAAGATACAATAACATGAGCAGCAGCAGCATCAGCAAATGAAACCTCACAGCCAGCTAGACAGAGGTATACTGGCGCCTTATATACTCTGTCCCTGTAGGCTCAATTGGGTGCTTCTACTCCCAGGTATAATTAATAAATTAGGCTATAATAAATTCTTATAAATACACAATATAAAATATAATTTTAGGACTACTATTAACTATCACTCATCTACTATAATTATTTCTATAAATAAATCTAATGAACCCATATTACAAGAGAAAAAATAATACACCCAAATACCAGCTCCCCCTATCCTTTCCTGCCACTTGGTCTCTCCCGGAACGTTTAATACGGTGCTCGTACCACCCGGGACTCTTTGGCCGAACACCCTGGAGCAGACACAGACATGACAAGGTAAGGACAGGTTACAGACAACTTTCAACAGCATACTTACTAATCAGACACTTGCACATTTATTTGATTTAACTGCACTTTACACCACACAGTGGTGTAGTCGCTAACACACCTGCTAATCAACTTTGATTAGGCGATCACACGCAAGTGCGGTGTCAGCGGCTAATTCAATCTTTCTTTCACAGGTGGAGCCAAGCCCTGCCTACCACCCAAGCCTGAAGACACCCATCACTCATGGTTTTACACGGTTAAATTATCCAGTTGCAAAATACTCAATAAATAACCAATAAATAGTCGGTATAAAATGTGCAAATATGCAATGTGCAAATGTTACTGTGCAAACCAATAATAAAGTGCAACTGTTGAGACTAAAGTGCGAAGTGCCGTTATTAAAGTGCATGATTGCGTTGTCTGTTAAAGTGCATTTTATAATCAACCCTGTTGTGCAATATTTACAAGAAACAATCAGTCACTCGTAACGAAGTGCTCTCGTTACACTCGGCATGGTAAATTACTAGCAACATTTTGTGCCCAGATACTCTGCCATCGCCAAGCCACTCTTTGCAAACAAAACCAAAAACAAAACGTCAGGCAGGAAGTTGTGCGTCTGACTGGACACCAGAGCAGGAACAGGCTTTTGAAAACCTGAAGGCTTCACTGGTTCAGAGTGTCATTCTGGCTCATCCTGACTTCACCCACCCCTTCATGTTGTCAATGGATGCATCCTTGGACGGCATAGGTGCTGTGCTGTCTCAAATACAGGAAGGTGAAACCCGAGCCAGACCCATTGCCTTCGCCAGTAAGACGTTGTCTCAGTCCCAAAAGAACTACCCAGCTCATCGGTTAGAGTTTTTGGCTTTGAAGTGGTCAATCTGTGACAAGTTCAGCCATTGACTGAAAGGCCACAAATTCACAGTCTGGACGGATAATAACCCGTTGACTCACATCCTGACAAAGCCTAAGCTAGACTGTTGTGAGCAACACTGGGTAGCCAAGTTGGCAAGTTACGACTTTGATATCAAGTATGTCCCGGGTCGACACAACATTGTGGCGGATGCTCTGAGCCGTGTGCCATTTGTCAAAGAGAGGGTTGGCCTCAGGCTGCTTGCCGAGCCCTATGCAGGTCTCGTTGCTGAGGTTAAGGATGTGTCAAGTATTTCTGTCTAAAATGCCTTCCTGTCATCCAGTGGTCACAGTGTGGAGGATGTGACAGCTGTGTTGCAGTCCCACATTGAGTGGGAGCCCGTGCTGTTGAGATGTTGCAGTACCTACCTCAGTTGGTTCCACCTGGACAAGACACCTTACCTGCCTACACTGAAAAGGACCTTCGTGAAAAGCAGTTGGAGGATATGAAACTCCTGTGTTATGTTCTATGTTGAGAGACATTGGAGGCCTTCTAGGAGGGAGAGGTTTAAAGAGTCTGTCTCTGTCACAAGATACATGAAACACTGGGATAGGCTCACTGTCAACAATGGTGTGCTCTACAGGATTTCAAGGGACCAGAAAACCAAAGCAAAGCGTTTCCAATATGTCGTCCCTAACTCACTTAAGATCGAGGTCCTGAAAGGAGTCCACGATGAAGCTGGACATCAAGCTCAATCCAGGAGTCTCAGCTTGACGAGACAGAGATTTTTCTGGCCACGTCTCAACAGAGATGTGAGAGACTATGTTCGGCAGTGTCAGCGGTGCATTGTTAGCAAGACACTTGAGCCCGAGGGATGAGCTCCCCTGGAAAGCATAACATCAACCAGGCTGTTGGAACTTGTCTGTATTGACTTTTGGTCAGCTGAAAACTCTAGAAACAAGTCTGTCGATGTCTTGGTCATAACAGACCATTTTACAAGAATGGCTCAGGCGTTTCCATGTAAGGACCAGATAGCTAAGCAGGTGGCAAGGGTTCTCTGGGACCGATATTTCTGTGTTTATTGATTCCCCGAAAGGATTCATAGTGACCAAGGTGCTAACTTTGAGAGTCGGTTGATCGGTGAGCTCCTCAGAATCTCAGGTGTGAGAAAATCACACACAAACCCTTATCATCCGATGGGAAACGGGAGTGTTGAACGGCTCAATCGCATGTTGGGTGTCATGATCCGTGCATTGTCTCCTGAAGAGAAGGCAGACTGGCCGCGACGCTTGCAGACTCTAACCTTCATGTACAACTGCACAGCACGAGACGACAGGCTATCCGCCCTTTTACCTCATGTTTGTGGATGTTCTCTTCCGCAGTGTCCTTCATGACTCTTCTGTGACGAGCTATGACAAGTATGTAGCATGTCTTGCCGATGATTTGAAAGAAGCGATGGTGATTGCTCAGGATCATGCTGTAAAAGAGCAGAACAGACATGCTCAGCTGAACAACAGGAAAGTGAAGGGATCCAGGTTTGAGATTGGGGACAGAGTACTCTTGGCCAATAGGAAGGAGAGGGGTAAAAAGAAGCTTGCCGACCAGTGGGAATCAACCATCTACAGTACAGGCCAAAAGTTTGGACACACCTTCTCATTCAATGCGTTTTCTTTATTTTCATGACTATTTACATTGTAGATTCTTACTGAAGGAATCAAAACTATGAGTGAACACGTGGAGTTATGTACTTAACAAAAAAAGGTGAAATAACTGAAAACATGTTTTATATTCTAGTTTCTTCAAAATAGCCACCCTTTGCTCTGATTACTGCTTTGCACACTCTTGGCATTCTCTCAATGAGCTTCAAGAGGTAGTCCCACCTCGTGGTAAAGAACAAATGCAACTGTGTGTGGGGTCAGAGTAAAAATAAACACTACAGAGTCATGCAAAATACATCGACCAAAACTCAAAATGACATACCTGCAGAAGGCAATGATATGAAATGAATTGACTTCTGGACCCCTTTTCTCTCGCACATCCATTCCTTTAACATGCAAAACAACAGAATTCACATTCGAAATTTTTTACTAAACCACTGCAGCACCGCACTAGTTGCTGTACACAGGTTAGCCTAACATGACACAAAATGGCGCCGGAAAAATTTCACAAAAACTTTAGAACGGCTACAATACTTATACTCCTACAAAAACAGTGTAAAATAGCTGCTAAACATGACAGCACAAGCTACTGATAATATGCACCAAAGGTTGTAACATAAATGCTTAAACTTTTTCAAAGAAAAATATAAAGTGCATGACAGCGTCTCTGCGCGGACTCACCCTCAGCATAGCCAGACGGCAAAGTGAGGGAAAGAGGAAAGCGCAGCCGAAACAGAAGAGAACTACGGCATGTCAGGAGGGACAAAAGGGTAAATTCTCCATAAAGTGCTTACCAAAATAAAATATCAATAAATAATGGCATTTAAATTAGATAAAATTCACAACCAAAATAAAGATTATTACATAGCATTTTTAACTCTGTTACACTCACCCCCACTGAATTTTATCAAATATGAGCACTAGCTACACAGTATACACTATTGAAAACACCACAAATTGTCAAATTACAAAAGGGTCAGCAACAAGAAAACCAACACTAAATGTTTCCCACAAGGAAGAAGTGGCATGAGAGCAGCGCTTATCTCTCAAACCAGCAACTGGCAACAGGGTGCCTTTTACACAAGACCCCACAAGACCCTTAAAAATAAAGTGTAGTGCAGGCTCATGACAGTGAAATACAAAAACAAAACTTATCAACATTCTATCAAGTTTATCTTATCAAAACTTCAGTATAGGCTATCTGATTCAAGTTTTAGTCAGCAAGAGCCTGAAACACAGATTTGCAAACAGCTTTAACATTAAACTTGTCTTGAACAACATCTTGTCTAGTCATAGTTTGTATGAGCCTGTTCACAGGTTTGACAAGACGACCAAATCTGGATCTGACCTGAGTTTGTGTATCAGAATAACTACAGTGATTGGATGGGGCCTGATGAACAGTGGACAGAGTGTCTGATGGACTGTCAGACTGTGTAACGTCATTGGGAGTAGGATCTCACTGTCTGACAAGTGGTGGAAAGTCCACATCATTTTCAGGCCTAGAGTCACAGATCACAGATTGGTCAGTCACATAACTGTCAGGTGAGACTGAAGCGGCCTGAGGATCAAAAGTCACATTCGGATTGTCAGTAACATCTGCTTCTGACGGACTTGGCACAGAATCTGATAATTGTGTAATCCACTCAATGGTTCTCCTCTCTGAGTCCACTGACCCTGGATCAGACAGAGGACCTCATCCCTCTCCCACAGTCACAGGTGAGTTATTGCCACTCTCAGTGTCAAGGCTTCCACTAGCTCCACAGATGTGTGTGTGTGTGTGTGTGTGTGTGTACGTGTATAAATATAAATATACCAAAATACAATAACATAAGCTAACTTACTATGTTTATCTACAATTTGTATCTATAATAAGGATTTATATTTATTAATTACCTTAAGTTTAAACATCTTTTTGAATTGACAGACAGATGTACATGATTTTAACTTATCACAGAGACTGTTCCACAGGTATACTCCTTTAGTTGAAACGCAGCTACTTCGAAAGTTGGTCCTAACCTTCCCCTAAGATCATACGGGCTTACTCTGGGCGAGAACATTTTCTGAATGCAGCACGGAAGTTGATTGTTTTGTGCCTTGAACATTATAAGAGTGGATCTTAGATCAATGATATCAGTGAATTTTAAGGTATTTAATTTAATAAAAATTGGATTTGTTGAGTCAAGGTGTTTTGAATAGTTTACAATTCTTATGGCCTTTTTTTTTGTAGTTTAATTATTGGATCAATATTTGTTATATACGTATTCCCCCACACCTCCACACAGTAAGTAATGTATGGCAGAAAAAAATGAACAATAAAGTAAATATGAAGATTTTTGATTTAAAAGTTCTTTGGTCTTGTATAATATTGCAATGGTTTTTGATATTTTTGATTTAATATTGTTTTTGTGTGTTTTCCAATAAAGTTTGTCATCAATTGTCACTCCCAAAAATTTGGTTTCATGTACACGTTCTATCTCAACATTGTCGATTTTGAGCCGTGGCTCACAGTCTATTTTTCGATTGCCAAAAATTATAAAATTTGTTTTACTTAGATTTAAATATAATTTATTGATTACAAACCAGCTTTTAAGAACTTTCAACTCTTTTCCCACTGCATTCAGAGGTTGTTCCAAATGTTTACCAGAGCAATATATACTGGTATCGTCAGCAAACACAAATTTTAATAGTTTGGACACCTCACAAATATCATTAATGTACATAATAAACAACACAGGGCCTAAGCCAGAGCCTTGTGGCACACCATATGTTACTTTCAATCATTTTGATTTTTCATTGTTCAGATGTACATACTGAAACCTTTCCTCCAAATAGCTTTTTAACCAACTATGAGCTGTTCCCCTGATACCATACCTCTCAATTTTCTTCATTAAAAGCCCATGATCGATTGTATCGAAAGCTTTTTTCAGATCAATAAATACCCCTACTGTGAATACTTTGTCAACTGCAGTTGAGATGTCTTCTACCAGTTGCATCAAGGCCATCGAGGTGGATCTATTTGTTCTGAAACCAAACTGATGATCAGTGACTATATTGTACTTGTTTAAAAATGTATCAAGCCTTAGTATGAACATTGTGGAAAGTAGAGAGATTGGTCTGTAGTTGGAAAGTTAATGTCTGTCACCACTTTTGAAGATGGGAATCTGTGTCAATGGGGAAACAATACAATCAATTATATTTTGAACAAAAGCCATATCAAGTTGCTTCTGGTGCGCTCCACTGAGTGCGACTCGGGTGGCTTTTCGTTTGTCTGTTGTCTAATTGTGTGTTATTGTCCCTGTGTGGAATTTAAAGTGTGAGAAGTTAAGGAAACAGTAAGCTTACCACGGGAACGAGATCCCATGGTAAGTGCCCGGTGAAAATATTCCCTCTAAGCACAATTTGATGTACTCAGACAGCTACCAGATCAGTTTTTAGCATTGCTTTTAGATTTTCTTATGAACAGAATCCAGCAGATTTTAGTGAATGGACACATGTCCAGCATCAGGCTTTCAAACACAGGCTCACCTCAGGGTTGCATCCTGTCACCACTACTTTTTATTATGTACACAGACAGCTGCAGAACGTCACAAGAGGGCAGCTACATTGTAAAATTTTCTACCTACCTCTTCTTCTACCTCTTCTACCTACCCTACCTGCCTTCGTTAAATGGTGCAATGATCATTTGTTAGATCTCAATGGGCTCCATTTTCCCGGCGCAGCGCAGGGTGGCGCAGTGAGGCGCACCCCGCGCAGAGCTATTTTGGACCAGCGCAACCCGAGGAGCGCACAGTTTCGTATTTTCGCAGACCGAGGTGCGCTGAGATGGGAGTGGTGGCGCAGCGGAGGGAGGTGCTGACAGATTCAGCTTGGCGCAGTGACATTTTTGTGCCAAAAGGCTTCACCAAGGTGCGCCAAAAGCTCGCCATCTGAAACCATGTCTACTTTTGGCGCAAGGCGCAGCGAGGCCGGCACAGTGGAATTTTGGCTGACCGGCGGGCAGTGTGCACACATCACCACAACCTTACAGATTATCAGGCACAGTAACAATGCAATAAATACCCACAAAAAACACTATCCAATGCTATAATCTCAATCAGCACATAAATGTATCCCCATATCGACTGTCCCGTCACAACTGATGTCAGATCAAAGGAGGTTGGCACTGTTTGGCATGCCTCATGGAAACCCAACCTGATCACCTGTCAGTCAAACAGTGTGTCTAGTATGGTGATGTCTTTTTTCCAGTCATGGTGTCTGGCGCTGCTCGTGTTAACCACACAGTTCTTCTTCCATATATATAAATATTCCATACTGGGTTTCCCTTATCCGGTAATCACTGGACTATGACTGGTAAAATCTGCCAAAGTCCGGTAATTTTTAAATGCCCGGTGAAAATATTCCCTCTAAGCACAATTTGAATTTATTAAAACAGTCAATTTCCACGTAATTTTATTTATTTATGTTAAAAATAGCCTGCATGATCCCTGTCTCCAGTGTACCACAGAGAGAGAGAGAGGTTTTTCTCTGCAGAACCGGATCAAAACAGTGCAGCGAAGTCGCCTGGGGGAGAATAAGGTCACAAGACTGATGCGCATTGCAAGTTGTGGAGAGACACTTGAGACTTTTGATTTTAATTCAGCTGCTGAATTAAGTTTTTACCGCATCTATTTGATTTCAAGTTGGCAGCACGCTGCGTTATTAAAATGGTATGAGCCAGTTTTTTTGTTTACAAATTGTAGTTGCAATTGTTTGCAATTGTATGCAATGTTCATGTTAAAAGAGCACAGGCTTGTGCAATATTTATTTATTTATTTTAGACGTTACACACGTGAGTCAATGGACGGCACTCATTTTATTTGATATAACCTACTTTTCAATAAAATGATTATGCTATAAATTGACATGCCTTGATATCATTCTTATGTAGCCTGCATATAATTTAAGAATTTCAAACATTTGTCCGGTAAATTGAAAACCTGCCGGTCACGTTGTCCGGTGTCAATTTTTTTTCTAGGGGAAACCCTGATTCCACACATATCGAAAATGTAAAATGCATCAGTTCCTTGTCAGATACTGGGCGTTTAGAACAGCAAATGTAAAAGCTTGCATGATCCGGATTTTGTTTTAATCTCAAGTGTGTCGTTGCATCATTAAGTGATGGGAGTCAAAAGTTGCAAAACAAACATGTATTTATATGAATATGGCGAGTATTATCCTTTGAGGTAAAAACATTCATTAAAAATGGGGGCTTCAAAGTTAAATTTATATTTGCTCGTAAAAATCAATAACTTTAACAGACGGTGACAGAGCTGGAAAAAGAGAGATGCGAGGCAGGTAGGTAATGGAAAGACAGGGGAATGAGGAAGACGAATGTAAGGATAGATGCATGGATGGATGGATGGATGGACAGATGGATGGCAGGTAGCTCCAGCAACATTCAACAGCAGCCAAGACTGGCCTCATTGTCCTTAGTGTGTGTTACTGCGGCTCTCTTCCTCCATGTCAATTGTGTAAACTTTCATTATGCCTTCACGCAGCGCATTTTAAAGGCGAGGACAGGGGCTCATTTGATTGGTTTAAAGTGAATCAGCTGTGTCAAACCCACTCCATGCCTTCTCTCCTCCCTTGTGCCAGTAGGAGGAATGGCGCAGTAGTTGCGCCATGGCGCACGGTGTGCCAAAATTGCAAAATCCACTTGGCCACACCCATTTGGCGCTGCGCTGTGCCTCCGCCTTGAATGGTCTGCTTATTGTCAAAAGGGATCAACAGAGAATTCATCTTATGAGGAAGCTACGTTCTTTTAATGTCTGTGAGACCGTTTTGTGTAATTTTTATCAATCTTTTATTGAAAGCCTTTTAACTTTTTCTTTTATCTGCTGGTTAAATGGGTTCTCTGTGAAGGAGAAGAACAGCTTAAACATAATTGTTAAAGTGTTCGAAGGTTATTGGAACCAAGCAGAGGAATTTGGGCACAGTCTGGGAGGAGCGAGTTGCACAGAAGGCAAAAACAATAATCAGCAAACCAGACCACATTCTGTCAACTGAGTTTTTACTGGTGCCTTCTGGTCATTGCTATAATGTGCCCAACAGTCGGACAAATCGCTATGCAAAGTCTTTTATTCCTTCTGCTATCAAGCTTTTAAACACCATACCAAACACCAGACCATACTCATTTTAGATGAAACTGTTATATTTTAGAGAATTATCTATTTATTGGTCTTATTTATTCATGAGATTTTATTTATTTATTCATTTATTTGGATTTTACCACAGATTCTATTGTATTTACTGAGCACTGATTTTACTAGGCAATTAATTATTACATGCCCATGTGTATTATTGTTTCCTTGACTTTGATGGTTGTATGGGATACATGGGGAAAAGCTGCAAATGAATTGCCCTGTTGGGATAAATAAAGTTTTCTGAACTGAACTGAAGTCCCATCCAATCAGTGGACTTTTTGTTCTTGAATTTATCAACAATATCAATTACATCCTTTTCAATTACTCCATTAATAAAAATAGTGGAAATATTTTGTCTTATTATTGTTTCATCCAAACCATCCTTATCTCTCTGTTTCACAATCTCATTTGCTAAATTTTGGCCAACATTTGTAAAGAACTCATTGAATTCATTAGCAATTTCCTTCGTTTGATCAGTTTGGATATTCTACTTTTTTCGAGCCCTTTTTGATTATATTATTAATCAATCTCCATGTTCCTTGAACATTACTCCTGTGCTGCTCTAATAGTTTATGGTAATAGTCCTTTTTATTTTCTCTAATTATTCTTATTAATCTATTTTTATATGACTTATATCTTATTTCTGCTTCATTAGTTCTATGTTTTAGAAACAATTTATACAAAATATTTTTCTTTTTACATGCATTTTTAATTCCCTTGGTAATCCAGGTTTTTTCAGTGTTAATTCAGTGTAATTTTTCCTACATATTATTTTGACAGGGCAGTGTTTATCATACAATTCAAGTAGTGTGGCTAGCAAGCCCGGAGTGGCTAATCGGGAGGACCAGGACAATTCCCGGTGGGCCAGTCTGATGTTTGGGCCACGAGGGCCGGTGTTGACTTTTTTTATTTTTTATTTTTTTGCGGCCGGTGTTCAGTCCAGTCATGGCAGTGGGTTGATCACCTATGCTGCTTACCGCTGTGCCTGGGCTGCCTCCGCCTCCACTGGAAGCTCTTTTTTTTTTTTTTTTTTTTTTTTTTTGCAGACGCACCCTGACGTAACACTCGGTCAGTGGTGTTTCAAAAATGGAAAGTAGAAAGAGCAAGGGTAGTGCGGACTTGGAGAAGGCAAGAATTAAAAAGAGGAAAGCTCTGGAAACAGACGCAGCCAAATGTGCTAAAATTGGCGACTTTTTCACTAAAACGAGCTCGCGGTTTGAAACGACAAATGAGGACGATGAAACGGGTAAGGCAAGTTGTTGAGCTTTGCCTGCAAACCACAGTTCAAGTTAATTAATTATCAAGTCAGTGAATTGTGTGGCGTTGTGACATATAACCAGTGGCGGTTCTGCCTATGTTGCCGCCCTCGGCGAAATTACTGGCTTGTGCCCTTCCATGTTACTATTCCTACTGCGGCGCCAGTCGGCCGCGGCACCGGCCGCTCACCTGTTAGATCCGGCAGACCTGACCGGGTGGGCGCGGTACAGGCCGGTGCCGCGGCTGGCCCGCGCTCGTGCACCCCCAAGTAGATTGCGCCCTGGGTGGTTGCCCAAAAACTTTGTCTTGTAGCCCCTCAGAGTCAGAAGCAAGATCCAGCACCAAGCACCAGCCATGAGCCCACAAGTCCAGAGTGGGCAGGTAGTGTAAGGGACAGTGCATTTTAGTGTAATTTGTTTACTTTGTGTCTGTATACACTGCACACATTTGCACATGTTTTCATTTGTTCCAGTGGTATTGTTTTCCTTTTGTTTGGATCTATGTAAAGGACAGAAGATATTTTATTTTGAAAATTGAGCTTTTATTTTGTAACTTCCGGTGGCGGAAGTAAACAACGTCCTCCGCGCCAAATGCAGTCTGCTGTAGCTGTCGCAAAAGGGGGAAAACTTGCTCAATGTTTTCATAAAGGTTAGAGAATACAGTTGCCATTGTTGAAGCTGCGCTGGGGAGGATGTCTACACAGGACAAGAATTTAGCACCTCAGTTGGAGAGTGAACAAGGTGAATGTATAATTTATTCCGTTATATATTATTTTTCTTTGAAGCCACTTTGGGTATGTTTGTTGTTTTTTGACAGAAATATTTTTGTAAACGTATATTGATTTAATATTGGTTGTGTTTCTCACTCAGCTCTTAAGGTGTGGAATGATTTTAAATAAATTCATGAAACATCAGTCAAAGAGTCCGACCATCTTCCTTCTGGGGATGCTACAGGTAGGATTGCTCATTGAGTGGATATTATTAGAATTAATATAATGAAGAGTATGGTGTAGACCTGCTTTATATGAAAAGTGTCCTGAGATGCTAGATGATTTAGCACTACATTAATGAAACTGACCTGAATTGATCAGAAGGCTTTGTAAAAAGGGGAGATTTGTGCTGAGAATTATGACAATTTTTAAAATGTGATTTGGTGTCAGAAGCAGAGCCAGGAGCCAGTAGTGATGGGGGGATTGCTCCTGTCAGTATGGAAGGAACAGGTGAGCTGTTGTAACAGTGTTGGAGCCTATTGATTTTTTATACAATTATTTGAATGTTTTGGAATGTTATATTTCTTTGCTGCTCATGTCCCTCCTCCTGGCCAGGCCAACCTCCTCCTGTGATTAGGGAGTGAGGGCAGCTGGTTTATTTGGTTTTTCCCTTGGTGCTGAAGGAGTGAGGCGAGTGAGGAGTGAAACAGTTTATCTACCGCTAAATTATGTTTTTTTATTTGCTTATTGTTTAAAGTCAACCCGGAGAATATTTCTGTTCATTTAAATAAATTCAAGATCCTTTTGTTGAAATTGAAACATCTCCGCGAGTGCTTATTTTTTAGCGAGTCGTAGACCTCCTCCTCACAAACTACTCTGATGTTTTTTGGCCCCTTTTTTTGAACGCAAGAGTAGCCATAACAAGTAGATAAACTTCACTGAAGACTTGAAGGAAATCGGAGAGTCGGCGGATCGGGCTGATCACACGCTGACATTTGAAGAAGGCAGCCAGCGGCCGTGAGTAAAATCAGCTGATCGACTTTATGAATGAATGCGCCGTTGCGCTGCAAGGAGACAATCAAACACAATGGAAGGTAAAGTTGTTGCTTGTGGATGTGGACTGCAATAAAACTGGAAAGTTAAAAGGATGTTTAAGGATTAACTAAATGGAAATTAAAGGAATTGGAGTGGAAATATGTAATGATGTTTGACACAACTGAGACCGCAACTGAGGTCGAGGACTTATTAAAGTCGCGCATTGCTTCGCGCAGAGGCAGATTGGGAGCATGCACGAGGAGGACAAATGAAATAAAGGCTTTGATGACTGATGTTGAAAATGTTGATAAAGTCAATGACACATTTGAAGCGTTTAAAGGTGCTGTGGATGAATTTAAAAATGCTCATAAGTCTGTGCAAGAGCTCTTATCGAAAGAGGAAAAGGAAAATGATTACTATGACTGGTATGAACCCAGAATAACTAACCTGAATTATTTCATGAAAGATGCTGAAACATGGAAAAGAGAAATTGCACAATCAAAGGTTGGACCCCTGGACAGCATATCAAATGTATCACGCAAATCAAATGTATCACGCAAATCAAAGTCTTCCACTTCCACTGGATCATCAACCTCCAGATCTCCCTCAGTCTCATCAGAGTTAAAAAAGGCCAAAGTAGAGCAAGCTGCTGCGATTGCTCGAGCTGCTGCATTGAAAGAAAAACACATCTTGCTACTGGAGGAAACAAAACTGAAATCAAAGATGGAGCAAGTGGAATTGGAGGCGGACCTCGCAGCATCAGCCGCTAAAATAAAAATTCTTCAAATGGATGAGGGGGAACAGGAAGCCACAGGTGATGGCATGAATGAGTATTATGACTCCCATCACGAACCAGAAACAATGGAGAGCAATGCGGAATTTGTGCAGTTAGGTGCAATACCTAAAACTCCACTTCACCAAACCATCTTAAGTCTCCACAGACCTCCACCTACAAGGGATACCAACACACCAGAAAATAAACCTCAAAACAAGAATGTGACTGACAAACACAAAACAAAAAATGTAAATCATAATCATACCATAACCCATAATTCACAAGATCAAGATGACGCAGAGGGGGTTGTTGCTGCTCATGATAGCTTGGATGTGGTTATTCGAAGACAAAATGACATAGCAGAACTCATTGTCTCACAGCAAAACCTGTCTCAGTTACCTGCAAGAGAGATTTCTGTGTTTGATGGTAATCCATTGTCATATCAATCTTTTATCCATGCATTTGAACACATGATTGAAGATAAGACTAAAAATAATCATGACAGACTCTACTATCTTGAGCAGTTCACCTCAGGTTTGCCTAGAGACTTGGTTCGCAGCTGTTTGCACATGGAAGGGGGCAGGGGCTATAGTGAAGCAAGACGCCTTTTAAAAGAGCACTTTGGGAATGAAATGAAGGTTTCTGGAGCTTACCTAGAAAAAGCCTTGAACTGGACAGCAATTAAAGCTGAGGATGGGAAAATGCTGCATGCATATGCAATGTATTTGAGAGGATGCTGTAATGTAATGCAAGATTTACAGTATTTAGAGGAACTTGAGATCCCATCAAACTTAAGGCTAATAGCATCCAAACTACCCTACAAACTCCGAGAAAGGTGGCGAACCACAGCTTATGAGACACAACAGAGAACTGGCAGGAGAGTCAGATTTCAGCACCTCGTGGATTTTGTGGAAAAACAGGCTAAGATGCTTCTGGATCCAATGTTTGGTGACATACATGACCAAATGACAACAAAGAAGGCCATCCCAAAAAGCAAAAGTGAACCAAAATCAATAAGAGGCAAAAACAGCAGCTTTGCTACTTCAGTAGCAGTGAATACTAAGCCAGCAGGAGGCACTGTAAAACAATCATCTGTTCCACAACAACCTCCTCAAACCACACTCAGGCCCATTATCCCTTCCTGTGGATCCTGTGGATTCTGCCATGGGAAACATGCTCTGATTGACTGCTCACAATTCAAAACACAGTCACATGACAACAAGGTTCAATTCCTAAGAAGCCATGGATATTGCTTTGGTTGCCTCCTAAAAGGTCATCTAAGCAAAAATTGTAAAAGAAGATTAATGTGTCAAGATTGTCAAATGAAACATCCTACTGTACTTCATATTCACAGTGTAAAAGGCCCAAGACAGGAAAATCAAATGAAAGCCACTGCTGAGACAGAAGAAACCCCCATAAGCAGTGCTCTTGTTTCAGCAGGTAATGCAACTGGGGCCGGGAGAGACTGTGCACTTGCTATTGTTCCAGTCAGGGTTAAGGTGGCAAAAGGAAGCAAGTATATTCAGACCTATGCCTTCCTTGATCCAGGCAGCACTGCGACATTTTGCACAGAAAATCTAATGAACCAGCTGAATATGAATGGACGCAAAACAGAGATACTTTTGCGAACAATGGGACAGGAAAAGCCTGCAGGGACTTATGAGGTCAGAGGATTGGAGGTGGGAGACTTGGAAGGCTGCACATATCTGGACCTGTCAAATGTTTACATACAGAGTAAAATCCCAGTCTCAAAGGAAAACATAATCACACAAGCTGATTTGAAGAGGTGGCCTTATCTCAGTGGCATCCAGTTAAAAGAAATTGAGGCAGACATCGAACTCCTCATCGGGACTGATGTTCCACAAGCAATGGAGCCATGGCAAATAATAAACAGTCAGAATAATGGACTGTATGCAGTCCAAACCTTATTTGGATGGGTGGTAATTGGACCACTCAGTGTGGATAGTGCTGCAGAACATGCTGGGCCTATTGCAGTGTCAAGTAACAGAATCTCTGTTGTTGAATTGAAGGATTTACTCATCAGACAATATAACCAGGATTTCTCTGAGAACATGTATGAGGAGAAAAATGAGATGTCAGTTGAGGATAAACGTTTTATGGAGATTGCTTGCAGCTCAGCCTTTTTTAAAGATGGCCACTATCATCTACCACTGCCTTTCCGGGATAAAGACAAGATCATGCCTGATAACTATAATGTGGTAAAAGAACGCACACTGCACCTTATGAAGAAATTTAGGAAGGATACGATGTATGCTGAGGAATACATCTCCTTCATGGAGGACATTCTCAAAAGGGGTTATGCAGAAAAGGTTCCTCCTCAGCAGCTTCACAGAGAGGATGGACGGGTCTGGTACATCCCGCATCATGGTGTCTACCACAAGCGAAAGCTCAAACTGAGGGTGGTGTTTGACTGCACCTCCTCATTTCAAGGAACATCTCTGAACAAAGAGCTCCTCCAAGGTCCAAACTTAACAAACACCCTCATTGGAGTTCTATTAAGGTTTCGCCAAGAACAAATTGCAGTTATGGCAGACATTGAGGCAATGTTTTACCAAGTGCATGTGGATGAAAAGGACAGAGACTTGCTGAGATTTTTGTGGTGGCCAGAGGGTGATATCAGCAGGCCACTTGAAGTTTACAGGATGAAAGTTCACCTTTTTGGCGCTGTATCATCCCCGAGCATTGCTAATTTTGCCCTGCGTCAAACTGCTGATGACAGCTGGAAGCATTACTCTGATGAAGTTATGAAAACCATCAAAACTAACTTTTATGTGGATGATTGCCTCCGATCTGTGGCAACAGTGGACCAAGCTATAACGCTGGTCAAAGATCTCACTAAAGCCTGCAGCCAAGGAGGCTTCACATTGACAAAATGGGTCAGCAATAACTGTGAGGTCTGAGCAAGCATTCCTGAGCATCACAGAGCAAAAGCAGTCAAAGAACTGGACCTGGTTAAAGAAAATCAGGAAAAACAAATCACAGTTGAGCCGGCACTTGGAATCCACTGGAACACCCACCGTGACACTTTCAGCTTTAAAGTAACTGTCAGGAGCCAGCCTGCTACCAGAAGAAGTATACTCTCCACAGTAAGTTCAGTGTATGACCCATTAGGCTTTCTCTCTCCTTTCATCCTGAAAGCCAAACAACTACTCCAAGAACTCTGCAAATCCAGGTATGGATGGGATCAAGTTATTCCACAGGAAGTCTCTGGCAGACATGGATCATGGAGTTGAATCAGTTACGTGAGTTTCAAGTAGCGAGATGCATAAAGCCTGAGAACTTTGACCCAGTGGAGACTGCTGAGCTGCATCACTTCTGCGATGCGAGTGAGTCAGGTTATGGTACAGTAAGCTACCTTAGATTGACAAATCAACAAGGAAACATCCATATCTCCTTCATATTTGGAGAGGCCAGAGTCTCACCTCTCAAGCAGATCACTATACCCAGGCTTGAACTCACTGCAGCAACACTGGCTGTGAAAGTGGATCGGATGCTAAGGAAGGAGCTGCATTTATCACTCACAGATTCAACTTTCTGGACAGATAGTACATCTGTATTGAAATATATTCACAACCAAACAAAAAGATTTCATACATTTCTTGCCAACAGAATTGCAGTGATCCAGGATCTGTCCCACACAAGCCAGTGGAGATACATAAATTCAAAAGACAATCTGGCTGACAACGCATCGCGAGGGTTGCATGTGGAATCTTTCTTAAAATCAAGATGGTTGAGCGGTCCCGAATACCTGGGCAGAGAGAAAAGGACATGACCAAAGATCACACAAGGTCTAGAAGAGATCTCAGCAAATGACCCTGAGGTGAAAAAGGAGATCACAGTGAACAGTGTGGGAAAGGAGATCACAGTGAACAGTGTGAGGATCGAAAACCAACATCCAATATGCACATTTATCAAGTATCACTCATCATGGAACCGACTTCAAAGGTCTGTAGCCTGGATATTAAAGATCAAGAAACTACTTCAACTGTAAAGTCAGCTAAGAAAGGTTAGGGTTAGGTCAAAGGCGTGTGTCGTCAAAGGCTGCCACTGCTTCCTCTGTCCACCGCAGCTGGTTGGGCACCCGCAAACGGGTCATGTCTGTGAGGCAAGCAGCCCTGGTAGAGAAACGAGGGATAAACCTGTGGTAGAAGCCGGCCATCCCTAAGAAGGACTTCAGCTGTCGCTTGGTGCAAGGCAAGGGGCAGGACTCCAGGGCATGGAACTTATGCACCTGCGGTTTTATCCTGCCATCACCGATGACAAAACCCAGGTACTCAGTCTCTGTCTTCGTGAAGACACACTTGGAGGAGTTGATGGTCAAACCAGCTGCCCGAAGACGCTCCAGAACAGCCCTCAGGTGTTCAAGGTGGTCCTCCCATGTGGCACTGTAGATGACAATATCATCCAAATACGCACAGGCAAAAGCTGAGACATCACATAGTACCTGGTCCATCAACCTTTGGAAGGTTGCCGGGGCTCCATGCAGGCCAAATGGCAAAACCTATCAGTGGAAGATATGCAAGAGGCGGAGAGGGCTATCATTTGTTTTGAGCAAAGACACTACTTCAGCCATGAATTTACTTACCTGGAAAATGGCAAAACCCTCAGTTCAAGAAGCACCATCCACAAACTGGATCCAATTCTTGATAATGGCATCTTGAGAGTAGGAGGAAGGATAAATAAAAGTGCAATGCCAGTGCACCAGAAAAACCCAATTATTCTCCCTAAAGGTTCTCATATATCTAACCTCATCCTACAACATGTCCATCATCAAGTTGGGCACTCAGGAAGAAGCCATATGCTTTCCAGGCTAAGTCAAAGGTTTTGGCTCCCTCATGCAAACTCTTTAGCCAGAAAAATCATCAGAAACTGTGTATTTTGCAGACGCATGCAGGCAAGACCTGGAGAACAGAAAATGGCAGATCTTCCCGAGGATCGTTTGTATCCAGACCTACCACCTTTTAGTCATGTTGGCATTGACTACTTTGGTCCCATTGAAGTGAAAAGAGGCCGAGCCCAGGTGAAACCGTGGGGGGTCATCTTCACCTGTCTGGTGAGTCGAGCTATCCACCTGGAGATGGCAAACTTCCTAACTACAGACTCATGTATAAATGCGATTCGCAGATTCATCTGCCGAAGAGGATCAGTCATAAGTATCAGGACTGACTGTGGGACAAACTTTGTTGGAGCCCAAAGGGAGCTACAAGAAGCTTTAAAAGGGCTGAATCATAAGAAGATTCAAAACACCTTTTTAACAGAAGGAATAAAATGGACTTTTAACCCTCCTTTTGGAGCCCACCATGGCGGAGTCTGGGAGAGACTAATCAGACTAGTCAAAAAGATCCTCACATCTGTTCTAAAACAACAAGCACTGGACGATGAAACTTTATCAACAGCGTTGTGTGAGGTAGAAGCCATCTTGAATGACCGACCAATATCAACAGTGACAAATGACCCCAATGATGTGGAGCCACTAACCCCTAACCATTTGCTTCAACTGAAGGCAAAAACAACTATGCCACCAGGAGTTTTTGAAAAGAATGATCAATATTCTAAAAGAAGATGGAAACAAGCACAGTATCTTGCAGATCTCTTTTGGAGACATTGGACAAAAGAGTATCTTCCACTCATGCAAGAAAGAAGCAAGTGGAACAGCATAAGAAGGAACCTGAGTCCCGGAGATCTAGTTATTTTTGTTGATAACACAGCACCCAGGAACTCATGGATTATGGGTCGTGTTGTAAAGACATTTCCAGATGCCAAGGGCTTAGTGAGAAGTGTTTTGGTTAACACCAAAACCAGTGAGATTCAACGACCGATTGATAAGCTCTGTCTTTTAATGGAGGCAGCAGGATGAATGGAGGAAGGTTGTGTTTTCCAGCCTCCACTATGGACTGTTTCAGATATTCTGATTATGAACGTTAATAAGACATCAAGTAACTTAATAGACTTTGAATTTGAAGCTTAATAATTTCTATTGTATAATTATTCTATTTTGGCTCCTTTTGAATTATATTATTTATGTAATTGTTTTGCTACAGCCAACAATTAGGGGCCGGGATGTTGGAGCCTATTGATTTTTTATACAATTATTTGAATGTTTTGGAATGTTATATTTCTTTGCTGCTCATGTCCCTCCTCCTGGCCAGGCCAACCTCCTCCTGTGATTAGGGAGTAGCTGGTTTATTTGGTTTTTCCCTTGGTGCTGAAGGAGTGAGGCGAGTGAGGAGTGAAACAGTTTATCTACCGCTAAATTATGTTTTTTATTTGCTTATTGTTTGAAGTCAACCCGGAGAATATTTCTGTTCATTTAAATAAATTCAAGATCCTTTTGTTGAAATTGAAACATCTCCGCGAGTGCTTATTTTTTAGCGAGTCGTAGACCTCCTCCTCACAAACTACTCTGATGTTTTTTGGCCCCTTTTTTTGAACGCAAGAGTAGCCATAACAAACAGAGTGTGTGAACAAGCAAGCATTAGTTCCAATACAACCACTTTCTATGCTCAAACGATAGTAGGTAGTGACCTGTTGTATTTTTTGATTTTAATAATAATAGGTCGTGATCTAAAGTGGGCCGGTGTGAGGCATGAAACTTCAGGGCTGAAAATGAGTCCCACTCCGGCCCTGGTGGCTAGAAAGGCATCATATGATTTATTTGGATCGTCATTGGCGTAGACCTCATTCCAAGTTTGGTTCCCAATGTCCGCCTTGAGGGCTGCAATTGCTTCTAGTGTTTTATGTTGATACATCTTACAAGGGTTACAACTTAATTCTTTTTTGTCCTTGAAGAAATTATGGAAAATAGCGAAGACGGGAAGGTGATCAGTTATGTCATTTATCAGCAGCCCAGAAGTTACTTCAGTTTCGAATACATTTGTGAATATGTTGTCTATCAATGTGGCTGTGTCAGTTGTTATTCTGGTTGGTTTAATGATTACAGGAAATAAACTGTTACTATACATAAAATTGATCAAATCTATTGTTTTTATATTTCCATGTGGGTTCAGTAGGTCAATATTTGTATCTCCACATAATATATGGGCCTTATTGTTATTTGAGGTTTCAAGTATGTCCGCTAGGCTTTCATTAAATGTATTTAAACAGGATCCTGGTGCTCTATATACTGTCAGGGACCCAGCAGTCAGGCAAAAGAGAGCCGCAGGCATTTTAATTAAAAAAATGGGGTTTTATTCACCCAAAATAAGAAAATGTCCAAAACAACAAGACAATTCAAAAAATAGTTCGGCCATAAAAGAGGTCAACAAAAGAAAAGGCAACTCAAGCAGTAACTCAAGGTAAACTGAACTGAACAAACTGACCTACAGAATGACAGACAGAGGGGCTTTTATAGTGGGTGATCAGTCCACTAACAGACACAAGGGGCACACACAAGACAACGAAACCAAAATAACTACAAAACAAAAATAACAGTTTGCTCCCAATCTACCCAGCTACAGAACACAAAACAAATCATGAAAACAAAAACATCTACCTCTTAACAAAGTATACATAAACCAAATCAAATATTACAGTTCCCTTTCCCCCCCTCTGACGTGGACGCATTTGGGCTGCGCCGGTCGCCGACTTCCGCCATAAAGCCGCGCCCTCACCGGCAGCCCCATCCTTTATAATGCGCCACAGGAGGAAGACACCACGGCAGCCGCAGCCCGGTAACTCAAACAAAAGAAACAAAATATTAGCGATAATAATGACAAACAAAGTACTAAATGTGTGCACCCAAATAAAAACTATGTATTGTCAAAAATGCTAATAAAATGTGCAGTGATAAATGGAGAATGTGTAGCGTGTATTATGTGCGACTGTAAATGAAACTAAATGTGGTGATTAACAGAAACTACGGTGGTAACGTGCGGGTGGCGGTGCGTTACCGACATTTATTGTGAGGCTGCAGCTGCAGCCCTCACACACTCCCCCCCTTCAAGGCTCTCGCTGTGGCAGCGAGAGAGGTAGTCTGCTGTGGCGTTGCTCCGGCCGGGGATGTAGCAGACAGTGAACCGGTATGGCTGCAGTTCCAGGTACCAGCGGGTGATGCGCGAATTGGTGTCCTTCATCCTCTGCAACCACTGCAGTGCCCTATGGTCAGTCTCCAGGCTGAACTCCCGCCCAAGGAGGTAATATTTAAAAGAGTTCACAGCCCACTTGACAGCCAACGCTTCCTTCTCAATGGTTGAGTAGCAGACTTCCCTGGGGTACAGCTTGCGGCTTATGTAAGCCACGGGATGCCGATCATCCGGAGGACCCTGCAACAGCACAGCTCCAATACCTCTGTCAGAAGCATCAGTCTGCAAGACAAAGGGCAGCCCTGGTAGAGAAACGAGGGATAAACCTGTGGTAGAAGCCGGCCATCCCTAAGAAGGACTTCAGCTGTCGCTTGGTGCAAGGCAAGGGGCAGGACTCCAGGGCATGGACCTTATGCACCTGCGGTTTTATCCTGCCATCACCGATGACAAAACCCAGGTACTCAGTCTCTGTCTTCGTGAAGACACACTTGGAGGAGTTGATGGTCAAACCAGCTGCCCGAAGACGCTCCAGAACAGCCCTCAGGTGTTCAAGGTGGTCCTCCCATGTGGCACTGTAGATGACAATATCATCCAAATACGCACAGGCAAAAGCTGAGACATCACATAGTACCTGGTCCATCAACCTTTGGAAGGTTGCCGGGGCTCCATGCAGGCCAAATGGCAGGACTGTGAACTGGAACAGGCCCCATGGTGTCCGGAAGGCTGTCAGCTCCCGGGACCGCTTGGTGAGGGGGACCTGCCAGTAGCCTTTGCAGAGATCAATTGTTGTCAAAAACTTTGCCTGCCCAGCCTTTCAATCAGATTATCGATCCGTGGAGTAGGATATGAGTCAAACTTAGAAATGGCATTGAGGTCGTCAGGTCGAGGTTGTCAGGCTGGACAACAGGCGCTCTGGGATCCTGTAACTCATACGTCTCACAGAGGCATTTTCTTTCAACACAATATCATGTTCAACAAGGTGTGTTCGACCAGGGATCTCTTGGAAAACAGCAGGGTCAAACAGTGCTCTCACCTGAGATTGTTGTTCTCCTGATAGGTGGCCAAGATCCGTAACAGTGGAAGTTGTTGAAGGTAGGTACTGATCGTCCACCTGATCCTCCTCAGCCACACCCTTGATGAACAACACGTTCCTCTCAGGCCGAGAGACCCACTCCTTGAGAAGGTTGACATGGAGAACCCGGCTGGACCGCTGATGTCCTGGGGTGGCCACCTGATAGGTGGTTGGCCCCACTTTGTTCATTACCTCAAAGGGCCCCTGCCATTTTGCGAGCAGCTTACTGTCATCTGTTGGAAGCATGACAAGTACCTTCTGGCCGGGGTCAAAGGATCTCTGCCGTGCTGATTTGTCATACCAGGATTTCTGGTTCTGCTGGGCCTCCTTCATGTGTGTCTGAGCTAATTCGCTCATCCTCTCCAAGCGCTCCCTCATCTGGATGACATAAGAAACAACATTAGCAGGCCCCTCATCTGCTGAACCCCCCTCCCAAATCTCTCTCAGCAGAGACAGCGGTCCTCTCACATCATGACCAAAGAGCAGCTCAAAGGGGGAGAAACCAGTGGAAGCCTGAGGCACCTCCCGATATGCAAAAAGGAGGTACGGCAACCACTGGTCCCAGTCCGAGCCAGTGTCATTTACAAACTTGCGTAGCATTTGTTCGAGAGTTTGGTTGAACCGCTCCGTCAATCCATCTGTCTGAGGGTGGTATGGTGTGGTACGCAGACGCCGTATGCCCAGAAGCTGGTAGACCTGTTTTAGCAGAGCTGACATGAAGTTAGTGCCCTGGTCGGTGAGTATTTCCCGGGGGAAACCCACCCTTGAAAAAAACTGAACCAGGCAGAAAGCAACTGTTCTTGCTCGGACGGCTTTCAGTGGGAACACCTCCGGATATTTTGTGGCATTGTCAGTTATAACCAGCATGTAACGATTCCCTGCTTTGCTCTTCTCCACAGGGCCAACAATATCCATTCCCAAGCGCTCAAAAGGGGTGCCAATGACAGGAAGGGGCTGCAGTGGGGCTGGAGAGGGGGTTTTAACAGAAGTCTTTTGGCACTGAGGGCAACTTCTACAGAACTGTGCGACATCTGTCCGCAAACCAGGCCAGTGGAAGTGTTTTTTGATACGAGCTAGGGTCTTGTGCTTCCCCAGGTGGCCAGCCCAAGGAATGCAATGGCCTAAGGTGAGTACAGTGTCTCTAAGGCTCTGAGGGACCACTAACTGCTCAACTGGCCCACTTTGGCGGAAAAGAACCGCATTCTGCAGGAAAAATTCTCCCTCTCCACTACTGTCAGATCTAGGTGCCTGCTGCCTCTTCTTAGCCTTCAACAATAGCTGAGACAAAGTCCGATCATTCTGCTGCAGATCAATGATGTTGGTAGGTATTTTGAGATCAGTAGGCAAAACTGGAGCGGCCTCACCTGAGGGCTCTGACTGCGTGGCTTACGGGGCTTCCCGAGTCCGCGTCGTAGAAGGGCAGGGTGCTCAGGGTCTGAGAGGGCTCATCCACCTGTTTTGCCTGGGCTCTGGTAACTGCGACATTACAATTCAGGGGTTGGTCCTGGTTCAACAAGTCAAAGAGAATTGGTAAGTCCCGGCCAAGCACAACTGAAAAAGGCAGATTATCCGCAACCCCGACATTTAAAAGAAAGGTCTGCCCTTGCACTTTGATGTAAATGTCAGCCGTGGGGTAAGGCTTCTCATCCCCATGGACACAACAAATGGGGATGGTCTCACGGGTGCAGATGGTGTTGGGCTGTACAAATTGCCTATGCACAAGGGTCTGATCGCTGCCTGAGTCAAGGAGGGCCTTGAGAACTTCCCCATTAACTTCCACAGGAACCATTTTCACTGACTGTTCATATTTCAGATCAGGCTCTACCTTACGTGGCACATAACACATCTGCATCAATTTGACAGAGTTCTTTGGGCAATTGGGCTTGATATGGCCTTCCTGTCCACATAGGTAGCACACCTTGGCATTTGGCTTTGCTGAGCTAGCAACTGGCTGGTTCTCCCGCATGGGAGGCTTACCCACACCGGCAGCTGACCTCTGGTGGTACTGAGGGGGTGCTGCCTTGCGGGAGTCCTTGGCTGCCTTCCAGGAGGAGTTACTCCATGGCTGATCTCTCCTCCGAGCTGCCACAAACACATCAGCCAGAGTTCTGGAGACAACATTCTGAGGTACTGTTCAAGAATAATGAGTTCACCAATTTCTTGGTCTGTTTTACCTTTCAGTTGAACCCATTTCCCATACAGCTCTTTCAGCCTCACGTACAGCTCCTTGGGGGTCTCCTCTGAATGCACATCCAGAGAGCGGAACCTCTGCCTGTAAGTCTCAGAGTTGATGTTATATTTCTGCAGTATTGCCATTTTCACTTTTTCATCATGTGCCTCATCTAGATCCATGTGTACATAGGCTGCTCTAGCCTTACCAGTAAGCAAGGGGATAAGGTGGAAAACCCAGTCTTCTTCAGGCCAACGACATGCCACTGCGATTCTTTCGAATGTGATGAGGAAATGCTCAACATCATCATCTTCAGATAGTTTTTCCAAGCGGGGCTCATATGTCGCCCAGGACTGACCTGATGCACGGCGGGCAGAATCACCTCTGTCTGGGGGAGGATCCCCTGGGGGTGGCTGAAGGCCATGACCAGCAACAGCCGCTTCACTCAGGGGGGCAAACTCCACTGGAGGAGGGTCAGGAGCAGCCGAGGATGTGTGGCCCTGCATGTCTTGCTGCAGGAGGCGGAATTGTTGTTGCAAGGTGAGAAGCTGCCTTTCTTGGCGGGCAGCTTCCTCTTTTTGTTGGGCTTGCCGGGTCTCCTGCTGTCCCATGTAGGTGCGGAGGATAGCAGCCAGGTCTGCAATTGTTGGCTCCTTACTCTCCTCCTCCATGCTGTCCACCAGTCCTCCAAAAGCTCTCCCTTCTTCCACTCGCATCTCCGCCACATCCTCAGTCATTTCCGGGAGAGGGCTGCGAGGTCCTGCCCGACCTCCTCTCATGCCTCTCCCACGATTCATCTTTTGGTGAGGAAAAAATTGAAGGGGAAAAAAGGCAACGGAAAAAAAAAATCACCTGCGCCCTCTACTGGCTAGATCCCACCACTGCCACCAATTGTCAGGGACCCAGCAGTCAGGCAAAAGAGAGCCGCAGGCATTTTAATGAAAAAACGGGGTTTTATTCACCCAAAATATGAAAATGTCCAAAACAACAAGACAATTCAAAAAATAGTTCGGCCATAAAAGAGGTCAACAAAAGAAAAGGCAACTCAAGACAAGCAGTAACTCAAGGTAAACTGAACTGAACAAACTGACCTACAGAATGACAGACAGAGGGGCTTTTATAGTGGGTGATCAGTCCACTAACAGACACAAGGGGCACACACAAGACAACGAAACCAAAATAACTACAAAACAAAAATAACAGTTTGCTCCCAATCTACCCAGCTACAGAACGCAAAACAAATCATGAAAACAAAAACATCTACCTCTTAACAAAGTATACATAAACCAAATCAAATATTACAGTTCCCTTTCCCCCCCCCCCTGACGTGGCCGCATTTGGGCTGCACCGGTCGCCGACTTCCGCCATAAAGCCGCGCCCTCATCGGCAGCCCCATCCTTTATAATGCGCCACAGGAGGAAGACACCACGGCAGCCGCAGCCCGGTAACTCAAACAAAAGAAACAAAATATTAGCGATAATAATGACAAACAAAGTACTAAATGTGTGCACCCAAATAGAAACTATGTATTGTCAAAAATGCTAATAAAATGTGCAGTGATAAATGGAGAATGTGTAGCGTGTATTATGTGCGACTGTAAATGAAACTAAATGTGGTGATTAACAGAAACTACGGTGGTAACGTGCGGGTGGGGGTGCGTTACCAACATTGTGAGGGCTGCAGCTGCAGCCCTCACAATACACTACTCACAAAAAGTTAGGGATATTTGGCTTTTGGGTGAAATTTAAGGAAAATATAAAAAGTTCATGCTACAGTGATATTATATATAATATTATTTTTCAACAAAAATTTCAATTGTGAGACATTCCATCATATTTTCTACAGTTTTTGACATACTTTTGATTAATTTGCATCTTAGAGCAGTGTCCACATATATAGCGACCCCTCCCCCCTTTTTATTATTCCTGTTGACTGTGTACAAGGCATACCCATCCATTTCTACATCATCAGCTTTTTCATTGTCTAGCCAAGTCTCTGATATGGCTTTAATGTTAAATTTATTAAATTTGCTTGGGTAGTCCCTAATTTAGGGACTAAGTAATTTCTATGCAAACTTCTACTGTTGAAGTGAATAATTGAAAAAGATTCTTCTATTTTAACACTGGAGCAAAACTGGTCATCTGTATAATATTCACAATTGATATTGATATTATTATAGAAATTGTTTTCGGGATCAAGTTCACTGTCAATCTCATACATTTTATATTCATTAGGGTCAAATGTTTTGAAATTTAAATTTTCATACTTGCGATATAGACAATGCACATCATCAGCAACAATATCTAGCTAAAAACTCCTCTTCATCACTACTGTCTTTGTATGTTAGGGAGCTGTCCATGTCAGAAACATTTAATTGTCCTTGAATAGGTTATATCCCTGCATCCCTCCGTCATTCCTCGTGCAAGACTCCAGCACACACCCACATACACACTCAGTTCATCAGTCTCAGGTCCAAAGAAAATAAGTAAACCTATCAGTTTTAAAGAAAATCCAAGACGTACACTGAGTTCGTTGCCATGGAAATGAGGACACGTTGGTGACGTCATTATTGTGCGTCTCTGTATACACAGCTTAGCGGTACACAGTCACGGCATCAGTCATGATATCAACCCAGCACAACAGACGACACATCGCCAGTCTACGCATGTAGCAGTCCTTCATCTGCATTCTCAGAGCACCCCCAGGTTAATATTCCAAATCCAGGTAAGGTCAGCCACAAAATAAAAACATCCAAAAGGAGAAGCAAACAAAAAAAACACAAAAAACTGTCTTTGCTTCTCTCCGTGTGTGTTGTAGACTAAGTGCGCTCATAGGAAGTTTGTTGATCCTTACCTGAAGGCGTCTAAGGCTTTAAGTTCTCTCACCACGATTATCTCAGCAGCTTTAGTGGCTGTTGCATTCGTCTTCACAAACACCTTGCAGTTTCTGGTCCAAGTTGATTGTATCATGTTGTTTTTCCTCAGTTGCTGTGCTTGTCTGGCAATTTTGGCGTTTTTAGTTGTTAGGTGTTCATTAAGATACACGTCAGTGTTTTTCAGCTTTTTTTCCTGCATCACCAGTTCAATTTTGTGTTTGCGATTTACAAAACGAATGATTATGGCAGGTGGATCGCTGCTGTCTTTCTTTTGAGGTAGTGGCAAGCCACAATGTTGCCCAAATCAATATTTATGTTTTTACTTTTTAAATAGTCTCTTACTTGCGTCTCAAGCGTTTTCTTTTCTTCTGATGTGGCATCCTCGCCGTCATTCTGAGCCTCAGCTGCAGCTCTGGCATAAGTCCAGGGTTTTGTTTTTATTCATTCATTCATTCATTCATCTTCTAAACCGCTTATCCTCACTAGGGTCGTGGGGGGGTGCTGGAGCCTATCCCAGCGCTCATAGAGCGAAGGCAAGGAAACACCCTGGACAAGTTGCCAGTCCATTGCAGGGCGGTTTTGTTTTCAATCCACTTATTATATCATACTCCATTTTTGAATATTGTTCGAGGTCGTCAATTCTTCTTTCCAGGCTGTCAATCTTCTCATCTTTTTCTTGAATAATCTGTTTCAGTTTTTTAACCTCAGTCATGAGATCCATGAGCATAGTTTGCTGCTTAGAGACTCTGCTCAGCTCCTCCGACATGAAGCTGAGACGTTTGCGAATCTCCTCCGTATCATTGCAATCTGTCATTTTCGTTTTCTTGTCTTTGTCTTGTCTTGTCTTTGCCCATTTTTTCTTGATTAAATTTGGTATTTCTTTGTCGTTTTTTTCGGTCTCTCATTTCTTTTTAAGTTTCTTTAAGTTTTGTTTGGTGAGCAAACAACTGTTCTGATTCAAGCGGCGTGGCGGCCGCCACGAGATCTGCAGGTTCTTTCAACAATGCTCCAGTACTATATATATATATCTATATATATATAGATATATATATACAGTGGTGTGAAAAAGTGTTTGCCCCCTCCCTGATTTCTTATTTTTTTGCATGTTTGTCACACTTAAATGTTTCAGATCGTCAAACAAATTTAAATATAATACAAAGATAACACAAGTAAACACAAAATGCAGTTTTGAAGGTTTTTATTATTAAGGTGAAAAAAATCCACACCTACATGGTCCTGTGTGAAAAAGTGTTTGCCCCCTAAACCTAATAAGTGGTTGGGCCACCCTTAGCAGCAACAACTGCAATCAAGTGTTTGCGATAACTTGTAATGAGTCTCTTACAGTGCTGTGCAGGAATTTTGGCCCACTCATCTTTGCAGAATTGTTGTCATTCAGCTACATTGGAGGGTTTTCAAACATGAACCGCCTTTTGAAGGTCATGCCACAGCATCTCAATAGGATTCAGGTCAGGACTTTGACTAGGCCACTCCAAAGTGGCCATTCAGCCATTCAGAGGTGGACTTGCTGGTGTGTTTTGGATCATTGCCCTGCTGCATAACCCAAGTGCGCTTGAGTTTGAGGTCATGAACTGATGGCCGGACATTGTCCTTCAGGATTTTCAAGTACAGAGCAGAATTCATGGTTCCATCAATTATGGCAAGTCATCCAGGTCCTGAAGCAGCAAAGCAGCCCCAGACCATCACACTACCACCACCATGTTTGACTGTTGGGATGGTGTTATTTTCATGAAATGCTGTGTTAGTTTTATGCCAGATGTAACAGGATGCACACCTTCCAAAAAGTTCAGCCTTTCTCTCGTCAGTCCACAGAATATTTTCACAAAAGTCTTGGGGATCATCATGATGTTTTTTGGTAAATGTGAGATGAGCCTTTGTGTTCTTTTTGGTCAGCAGTGGTTTTCCCCTTGGAACTCTCCCATGGATGCCATTTTTGCCCAGTCTGGTTCTTATTGTTGAATCATGGACACTGACCTCCACTGAGGCAAGTGAGGCCTGCAGTTCTTTAGATGTTGCTCTGGCTTCTTTTGTGACCTCTTGGATGAGTCGTAGCTGTACTCTTGGGGTAATTTTGGTTGGCCGGCCACTCCTGGGAAGGTTCACCACTGTTCCATGTTTTTGCCATTTGTGGATAATGGCTCTCACTGTGGTTCACTAGAGTGCCAAAGCTTTAGCAATGGCTTTGTAACCTTTTCCAGACTGATAGATCTCAATAACTTTCTTTTCCATTTGTTCCTGAATTTCTTCCTGGATTTTTTTCCCCTTAATAATAAAAACCTTCATTTAAAAACTGCATTTTGTGTTTACTTGTGTTATCTTTGTTTTATATTTAAATTTGTTTGACGATCTGAAACATTTAAGTGTGACAAACATGCAAAAAAAAAAAGAAATCAGGGAGGGGGCAAACACTTTTTCACACCACTGTATCTATATCTATATCTATACTGTTATTACTTCTGTTTAACTGTTAATACTTCTGTTGAAATTGTTCATATTCCTATCTTTTTAGAATCCTTGTTCATGTTATATTGCTTACTGCTATTTTTCATGTGTATACTGTATATTTCTTCTAAATTTGCACATTGACCTACCTCTATGCACATTTTATACACCCATGCACACGTTTTTTTTCTGTTTTTTTTTTTGTTGCACATTGCTTTTTGCACACTGGGTTGTACTTAGGTTATTCTGTTGTTCTGTTGTTAGGTTATTCTTATTCTGTTATACTTTGATCTTACTCTTTATTTCTATTTTTTTATTTACTTAATCTGTAATCTGTGGATACTGCTGAAGAAAATGTGAATTTCCTGCGGGATGAATAAAGTATCTACCTACCTACCTACCTACCTATATCTATATGTATACACTTATATGTATATATACTTACATGTATATATATATATATATATATATATGTATATATATATATATATATATATGTATATTCTCTCTCTCTAGTACTTCATAATTGCCAACTGCATGTGTTGTATTTGTGGCGGCTACAGCGACACAATGTACATTTAACAATTCAGGGTGATCAGGTGATATTAAAGGTACAAATTATACAATATAACAGATACCCAAATGGAAACAACAACAACAAAAAAATAAATTTATACAATTAATCCAAACTAAAAAAAAAACATAACTCCCACTCAATCACACGTTTAAAAAAAAAAATAATAATAATTCAGCTCCGGCAGCTAAGCGGGAGACAACAGCCGGAAATAACAGTGGAGACAACAGCCGACAAACAGCCGGAGACAAAAGCGGAGACAACGGCTGACAAACAGCCGAGACAAAGCAGTAGCCGTCCCAGTCGGCTGAGAGTGACATCAACAGCGTGAATGCGATCAGCTGATTTCAGTTCACCTAATGGAAATAGCATTAGCATTGGACACTAACTGCTGCACAATAATATGGTTGCTACAAAATTGAGACCCATACACACCTGTTTACAGTGGTGGACACACACATGCATGAGGGAGGAAGAGAGCCTAGGCATCCACCAGCACTTTACCTGTGACCACACCAGCGTTAGTCAGGAAAAAGCATGCATGATAACGCCAAGAGAGAGGACACCTACCACAAGCCACGAGTGGGGGCGCACGCACAAGCTGAGGGTGACACACAAACCAGGGGATACAGTCAAAACAAATGCCTTAAGCACAGGGGTGGACAGGCCATCGGGCACACCGGGCATTTGCCGGGTGGGCCGATGTGCTAAGTGGGCCGACAGTCCCTCGACACTTTTTTTTTTTTTTTTTTTTTTTTTTAAATTATTATTGAAATAGCTGACCGTAAGATCAGTAGATCAGCGGCCCGATTGACACTGGGCTGGCCCAATCACATTGCTAAACAACCCCTTTTGCGTAGTTTGGTCCCGCCTGCATAATGATTTCGGCAAATAAAGTAATTGCAAGAGTTTGTTTACTCAGCACCGGGCCGGCCCCTGAGACACGCTGCTCTGCGGCCCATTGGTTATTTTTCTTCACTGGCACGGGGCTGGCCCAATCAGATCACGAGCCTGTGGCTCGGTGCGCCGGTGTGCAGTTCAACGCGAGTCGAACGTTATCTCATAGGATCTACTGAGATGGAGAGGAAACGCAAAAGTGGCGCAGAGAAACTGCGAGAAAAAAAGCGGCTGTCAATTTTCAAACCGATCGGACTTCGCTTTTTCGTAATTTATCAACATGAATGAAGAACCAGCCCAAACAATGCCAGAGGAACACAATTCCCGATGGTAGAGCGGATAGTGCCCCCGTCTGCCATGCAGGAGAACTTCAGTTCAATTCCCCACCTGGACAAAAGGTGGATTTTACTTTATTAGCCTACCTCACTTTGTTGTTAACCATGACAGTGAAGTGATTCTTATCATTCTGCCTGTCATTGGCTAGATGACACACACAGTGGCATTTAGGGTTTCTGTAATTTTCTTTTCTGTACTCTTTTTGTGAATTTGTAACCCAGGTGCTAAATTATTATTATCATTATTATTATTGTTATTATTATTTTGCCTTGTTTTGTTTTGTTTTTTTTTTGTTGTTGTTGTTTTTTGCCTTTTTTAATGCCTTGTTCTAACTTTATGGGGAGATATATATACCAATCGAATCAGATTCAGATTTAAAGGATTTGTGTGGTATACTTTGTTTGTTGCCATGACCTTCCTATGTGCAGTTTGGGCTCATTCTCCATTCATGTTGATAGGCACCTGAACTTACTGATCTGAAATAGATGCCCAAAAGGCGTTGGCCAGTTGTGGCCTGTTCAATAGAATAAAAAAGTTCAATTCCTATTCATCTATTGTATTTTATTGTTCCACTATAGTACTATAGTCCAGTATGATTGGGGCAGCCAAGTAATTTGACATATTTGAACAATTTTTTAAAAAGTAACGTAATAGTTACTTTTCCTGGTAATTAATTACTTTTTAGTAGAAGTAACTACTAACTATAATTACTTACTTTTTCAAAGTAACGTGCCCAACACTGCTGATGACAGCTAACTAATTGCATGGCATTATGGTTTTAAAGAGTTGCACAGTTGGTATACACATTTAAGAGAGCAAAAAGACCGGAAAGGTGTGCGTTATCGAATGTGGTGGGCCGGTCTGGTCCAAAATGCCTGGGCCGATTTTTTTGTCCCAGTCCGCCCCTGCTTAAGCATCTCATCAATGAGACAAACAACCACAGAGATACAGCATAAGACATACCTGTTGCAAACTGACACCTACAAGCGTGGAAGTGACGCAGATGGGAGCGCAAAGGAAGAGGCAGGGGGAGAGCCACCACTTATATACTCCACTCCCCACTCAGTAATTGGCCACCAGTGGCGCACCATAATATGAGGCTGTTGTCTGTTGCTCACAGTATATAGGTTGTAGATTGTATATAGGAATGTTATATTTATTTTCTATTTTATCCATATTTTTATTTTATTTTATTTTATTTTTATTTTTTTAAATATTTTATTCTATCTATTTTTACTTGCACAGTGCCGGAGTTGTTGCAATTACATTTCAGCTGTACCTGTACATTCATGCATGTGACAAATAAATCTCTTGAACTTGAACTCTTGAATTTGAGTACATACAAGCATAATAAATATTTCTGGACTGCTACATTCTACCCCCCCTTTTTGCATCATTGCCCCGATGATGGACAAACTAAAGCAGCTAGCTCCTGGGTCTAAACAGAGAAAACACTGCACTGGACACAGACTCAGAGGGATTAGGAGTCTTAACGCCAGGGAGTCAGAACCAGGACAACTAACTGGGGGAGCAGCCAAGGTTGTTGATGTTCCAGTGGGTGAAGCTGTCGATGGGCCACCCCCAGGAGAGGTCTCGGGTCTTGTGGGGTCCCCAAGCACTGAAGTCACGCAAGAACACCAACTGACCTTCACTCAGCGGCAGATCTCTTACATGGTGGTCATAGGCTCACCATCTGCGATCAGCAGCTTGCTGCAAGTGTACCCTGCAACTTATAGGCCACATCAGCATCTTCTGTATATTAGGGATGAGCCGGATACTCGGCTGAAACGAGTATCCGGTACAGATATAGCACTTTTGCCGAGTACGAGTATGATCCGAGTAATATGAGTCAATATCCATGCTCGTGATGAATGAAAATCTTCATTAAGTACCTGACTGTATCCACGTTGTGTAATAGGCCAGTCACACACAGCGACCCTCCCTTATGCCGTGTGCCCCGCTCACACACACACACACACACACACACACACACACACACACACACACACACACACACACACACAGGGACAATGTCAGCTGTCACTCATTCAGGTGTGACAGCTCACTTCACGTCTCTCTTCAGTAGCGGTCAGGTTTTTTCAGCTCGCTCTTCTCTCGGTCTGTAATCACTGATAGTCAGTAGAGTTTCTGCTAAACTTGGTTTGTAACAGACGCGCTGCTTTTGAGCAGAATTAGGGTTAAGGGTTGGGGCTGAATGCGACTTGCGTCGCGTCTCTCACTTCCGACACAGTGCTTTTTTTTTTTTTTTTTTTTTTTAACCGTCTGCTCGCTCTTACCGACTGGTTTCTGATATAAAGTCAGTTGGAACACTTCCCCAATAGCAAATTTCCTTTGGCTTGGATGTGGCCCAAATAAACAGCAAAGATGTGGCCCATTTACGGAAGTGAATGATGGCCCATATTTGGACCAAGTATATGAAAGCTGTGTTTGAACCATAACATAGCCAGACCTCTGCCACAGCTGTACCGACTGCAAAGATCATATGGCTTACAACTGGGCCTCATACAGCTTGCCTGTATGGCTGAATTCTGGTAAAGCCTAATGGCTCTTATGTGGCCCACATGTGGCTGACAGACCAAAATCCAGATTTTACCCAGAAGCTAAACTAATTTACACCAAACCTTTTACCTGGCCCACTTTCAGAAGTGAATGATGGGCCACATCTGGCCCTAAGGTATATTAGCCTTAACTGAACCATAACAAAACCAGACTTCTACCAGGAGTAAACTAAATATGGCCCTTATGTGGCCCTCATATGGTGACAGAGTGACAGTACTTAAAGTGAATGACAGGTCAAATCTAGCTGGCACCAAATAACAATTTTAGTGCAATATGAGCCGTGATTAAGTTGCCCTGTATATGGATCACTTTAACCATCCATGATATGTATGAAAATGAAACACACAAGTTTTGCTTCGAAGTTTTATTTCACAAAATGTAGTACAAACAAAAATGAACAGTATAAAAAAAAATATGAACAGTATGTAACTATAAATGAACAGTTACATTTCATTAGCAGTTTTTTCCTCTCTTTTCTCCCACCATCTCTGTCACCAGCCATGTCTGAGACAGGAAGTCATTGAGTTTCTTCTAACAGCACCTTCAGAATGCAGAACATTAGAAAGAGTAGTGTTATTGTAGCTTTTGATATAATGTAATGCACTGCAAATTTTCAAAAAGTTTTTATATTTCATAAACTGTATGTATGACTTCCAGTTGAATCAGTCAGTCACTTGTCAGATGCATAGAGAGGGAGAAGACAGGCAAAGGAGTGTCACCTCTCACGTGACACTGGTTGCATCACTACAGAAAAGTACTGTGATTGGTTCGTTGCCGCCAGGGGATTGTGGGATTTGTAGTTTTTGATAGACTGCACTTAAGCTAGGTTACTCGCTAAACCAGTCTCCCGGTCCGCACACACACTTTTGAGGGCAAAGGCGAGTGAAATGTTTGCACATAGAAATTGTGAATGATGGCCACTCGACCATATATTCATGTTGGTGGACGGGCAGGGGCGCCGCGCATAGATCTCTGGCATCGTTACTTGCTAACGTTAGCAGCTAATCACCACTGACATGCCTCAGCTGCATTAGCACCCAATGTTAGCAGCTAATATACCATACCCGGGAGCAGGGCTCCAGACTAACTTTTTCACAGGTAGCAGTGGTGCCACCTAGCTTTTCATTTAGTAGCACCAAAAGAAATTAGGTAGCACCATATTTTTCCGTCCGTGGCAACTGCCATGGTTGCGTTAAAATTCCTTTTTTTGTAATTTTATTTGTAACACACTTTACATTCAACAATCTCAAAGTGCTACAGAGAAGAAAGAAAAAAGATTAAAGGATCAATAAAATGTTAAAAGCATTAAGAGAGCAATAAAGTATTAAAAGGAGAATCGGGCAGACACTAACAAAAGGCTTTTTTAAATAAGTAGGTTTTTAAATGTAAATTACTTATCAAACAGACCTGACAATTCAACTACCAATGAATGAGCAGTAGTATGCATGTGATTGAAAAATAAGCCGAAGTGATACCTCTTCTCTGAATAGGCAAGCTAAGCTAGTGTGCTGCTGTTAGCCAGTGAAAATAGAGCGGAGTGGCAACTCTTCACTTTGTTACACAATCTATGTCAGTGCACTGCTGTAGACTGGAAAGTTTCTCTGGCTCTGTCCCAATAGCTGGGTTTCAGTCACGTGATTATGATGACGCGCTAAGGGGGCGCGATTTCAGATGGAAGGCAGGAAGTAAAAATGGTGAGAACATCTATGGAGGAAACCGTTGCAGAGAGTCTGTATTGTACGGATTTAGATCCAGTTTCAAGACAAAGATACAAGCAAATTTAGCAGTAGCGGCTATAATGTCAACAAACATGCAACACATCTTAACGATGACGTTAGCCTGACAGTCGTTTTAGTTCTTTGGTAACCGAGGTTGACTGTCGGAGTCCAGTCTACCGACTCAACGTCACCCAACGACTACCGGTAACTTAATAATCATTACTAAGTAAATGAGCATTTAACGACAACATAGTGCTACATAAACACAGCCACAAAAACCAAGTTAGCTAGCTAACATACCTCTGACGAAGTGGTCGCTGCAGACACGGACATTAGCAGACTCTGCTCCTCCCGACCGCAGATGTAGATTTAAAATCCACTTTTTACGGCGTTGTTCTGTGAGCTTTTTACATTTCTCACCTTTGTGAACGACAATCTTTGGCACTCTATAAAACCCCTTTTCCTTTTCTCGGTTAGAACGTTTGGAGCAGCCGTAAACTACACAAAGCATGGCCATTTTTTCAGACAGCAGATCCTCAGTAATTAAGCTACTTCAGTTCCTGCCCTCCATCTGAATTTCGCGCTCTCACGATGCAGCAATGTGACGTCACATGAAAGCAAGCTATTCAAAGGCTGTACGCTACCTAGGTCGTATTTGTAGGCTGCTTACGTCACGGTGGCGCGACAAGTGCTGTCCCAATTCAATTTTACTGCGCGGGGTCCTGCAAATGTAGCCTACAGATCCAGCCTATTTCTGACTAACTTGCAGGATACACCTCCACGATGCTTCGCGGCCAACATTACAGCCTACTTCCCAGGGTACCTTTCGGTCCAGTTGAATTTCTGCATCAGCCACCATTTCTGGAATTATTAAGCATGTTTTAGACTGTCTTCATGTTTATATCATGACGTTTTGATAAGTTTTCATGCCTATTTCCCTAATGTCCTCCTTTCTCATCTAATGTAAGGGGCGCCGCGCACGGTGGCTGACACGAAGTTCTCCTGATCCTGTAACCCTGTATTTGTCATGTCTGTTTGGTGTCTCTTGGACGGGATGTAACTTCAATTGGAATTTCCCCTTGTGGGATTAATAAAGTGTACTTACTTACTTACTTACTTACTTACTATAATTACCACCATAGATTGGGTTTAGCTGTTAACTGTATCCCAACAACGCCTGTAAATGCAAGTTTAGTTAGATGAGTTAGATAGGCATTTTGCATGATGTTTCCATAGCAACCCTCAGCGCATCAGGTACGTTACAATGTAGCCATGCGTACAATTACTTTAATTGGGATAGTCTGTTGCAGTTTGTGAGGTGTAACAATTATCTTAATTTTCTGCATCTTCACGAAGACAAAACAAAATAAAATACATAAAACTACAAAATCAATGTTGTCCATCTTGAGAGCGTTGAAGCTGCTTATCATTTTGTTTCATGCACAGGTGTTCACTGACACACCTCCCAAACCTACTTCGGCATTTTACGCTGCATCACTCCAATGCGCTTCGGGAAGCCTCGATAATAATAATGTGGGAATCCTCCGCAGGCTACACCATCCCAATTCACTGAACTTTTAGTTCCGGTAAACTTGATATCGGCACCTTAGTCGGACGCCTCCTACGTGGGCACAGTAGGCTGCGACCTAGTAGTCATCTAGCCCTTCGATTGAGACAGACCCTCTGTCTTTTGGACTTGTACGACAGACAGGCAGGCAGAGACAGGGAGCGAGAGAGAGGAGAGATAAGAGTCGCAGGAATGAGCCAGAAAGCAGTCTAATATTTTTATTATCAACCACAACCATTACTGCACTAACGTAGCCACGGGAGTGATGAGAAAAAAAAAAACATTTTTTTTTCACTCGGTTAAGGTGCTGAAAAGAAGGAGAATGTGCATTATAGTGCAGTCAGTGCAATCTTGGAGAGTGTGTGGTCTACTGGGAGCACTGCTTGTTGTAGAGTCTGACGGCTGCAGGAAGGAAGGACCTGCGATAACGTTCCTTCACACACTTTGGGTGAAGCAGTCTATCGCTGAAGGAGCTCTCCAGTGTAGTTAAAGTGTCCTGCAGGGGGTGGGAGTCGTTCTCAATCATGGATAACAGCTTAGCCATCATCCTCCTCTCACCTACCACCTCCACTGAGTCGAGGGAGCATCCCAGGACAGAGCTGGCCTTCCTGATCAGTTTGTCAAGTCTCTTCCTGTCAGCCGTCGAGATGCTGTTCCCCCAGCAGACCAGTCCATAAAAGATGGCTGATGCCACCACGGTGTCATAAAAGGTCTTCAGGAGTGCCCCCTGCACTCCAAAAGACCTCAGTCTCCTGAGCAGATAGAGTATGCTCTGGCCTTTCTTATAAAGTGCAGTTGTGTTGTGGGTCCAGTCCAGTTTATTGTTCAGGTGAACACCCAGGTATTTATAAGATGTCACCATCTCAATATCCGTTCCCTGGATGTTCACCAGTGTCGGGGAGCAGAGTGCTCGTCTAAAGAAGAACAGACTTCTGTTTGGCTAATCATCTTATAGTTTTCTCCTCCAAAGACCAAAGGTTTTGTGGAACCATAACTTAGTGAGAATAAAATCGCCATTTATTATCATTAGTTCAACAAAATTTAAAAGGTTTAAAATTCACTTACCGAGCCAGTTGAAAAATGAGAGGAGCCAGGTGAAAAATTAGGCAAATAAGGTCCTGGTCATGTGCTGCAAAAGACTCCACTTTGCCACCTGGGCAACAGGTGGCAAACACACATGCAGATGGTACCATCTTTCTTTCTCACCAACACTATGGGAGACGCATAGGGGCTACTACTCTTCCAGATGACTTGTGAGGAAAGCAGCTGATCGATGTGTTCCTTCACAACCTCATATTCAGAGGGTGGAATACGCCTATAGCGTTGCCTGACAGGAACATCATCAATCAGGGGAATGTCATGGGAGATTAGGTTGGTACAACCCAGATCTCCATCAACTGAACTGAAAAGACAGAAGTGTACTGCCTAAGCAAGGACCTCACCTAACCCTGGCTGTGTCCAAATTCAGGGTCTGCATCATTCGAAGGACGCATTTGAAGGCCAGTTACATCAGAAAACTGCGCGAAGGCCTGTCCCAATTCATCCAAATTCGAAGGATCCTTCAAATTCACGCTTCAAATGTGTCCTCCTTTTCAGCCATTGGTAGCCAATTCGGAGGATGCACTGCAACTATCCTTCGCGGGCTCCCGTATCACAAGATGCTTTGTGTGCTGCTGCTCAGTCGAAAAAAGTGAACTGAAATGGCGACAGCAGCATCTAGTGGGAATTCAACATATAAATGTAAGTATTCAGATTTCACATTATAAAATATTCGATTTTTACTCACTTGAACATCCAGCGCCATATATGTTAAACCAAAACCCCAAAATTCAGTTAAAATATGTGACTAGTAATGCTGAGTAATGGTTAGCTTGATGCTATACAAATTATACTTTCAAATGTTTGAGGTTCAGAGGTTGCTTCATATAAAGTACATAAAAAGACCAATAAATTTATATTATTTTATGTTGATTTAATATAAAATATTTATTTATTTATTTATTTATTATTTTATTTTATTTTTACAGACTGTAAATTTTAAAGTCCAGTAAAACGTTTGGAGTGAATAAATAAATAAATAGATAGATAAATCAATCAATCAATCAATCATTGTGATTTTTTTTATTTTTTATATTTTAACCCTTTTACTTTTGTTGTAACACAAAACATGTTTTATTGTGTTTAGGGAGCAAGGAGCAAACAGAAAAATTCATCAGGCTGAGAGGAGAGAACAAAAATTTATTTACAGGGGCCAAATACTTGGCAGCAGTAGGGTGGAGGTAAGGCAATAATAAATAGGCCATTTGTCAGTGTCATGATGTCACTTTTTGTAAATCTTTGCATCCCCGTGTTAATGTGATCTTGTGCTTACCTTTTATCTTGTTTCTCTGTGTTTAGAATCATACTGGAGAAGATGGGCCTGCTGGGGAGGATGGAGCCCCAGCAGGCCAAGAAAAAATGGGATAACCTTAAAATAAATAAATAAATAAATAAGGTAGGTGCAGATTTGAATGATGATGTGGAAACAAACTTATATTTATTTTAACCATGCAAATAAATACAATCTTTGCTGAAAGTTGCTGATGTGAATGATTTCCACTGCCTTAGGATTGCAAATACCCAGGGACAGGAGAGGGGGTCAGCGGGAAGCCCACCGCTGCAACTTGGCCCTGGTTTGACGTTATGGATGAGGTGATCTATCGCCCCCCTGTCCTGATAGCCTCTCTCCCTGAGGACACACCAGGGCCAGCTGCAGTGGTGGGTCAGCAGGAGGAGGAGGAATATTGGAAATTTTCAGAAGATTTTTGCTGTCACCTTTTTTCCAATTTTTCCGAAAATTCCCAGGAAAATTAGGCTCGGGAATTTTGGGAATTTTCTTTCTTTTGGGAGTTTTTTTTCTTGTCATCAATTTAAATGAGGTTTTTAAAAAGTTTCCATGGAAATTTAAGCTTTTAAGAAATTAAGAAATTAAGAAATTTAATTTTTGTTGTTAACTTAAGGTGAATGGGGCAAAAATAAACAATAATCAATAAAATGAGTGTCAACATCAATATCACCATTTTGGAAATGGAAACCCTAATGTCCTGAACTCAGGACTCACCTCTAACCTCTAGCATACTGTAAAATCATCATCCCCATACCCAAGTGTGTGAAATAAAACTTAAATATAAAACTTACAGTACTAACAGTCAACTTTGCATTTTGGTGGAAACAAATATTTTGCATGATTCAATGCAAATTCAACTGTACATATGCAAATAATTTCGAGCACATTTGATCATCATCAATCAGTAGCCTATCAACAATTTTCCTGGAGCACTTCCGGGGTTGTGGGTGAAACATCCGGTTGACTCGGGCGGAACGCGGAAGTAGCTATTTGTTTACACTATGGTCTCGTCTTTTACAACGTTAGTTAGCTCGCTACTTTGTGTGTGTGTGTGTGTGTGTGTGTGAGAGAGAGAGAGAGGGAGAGAGAGAGAGAGAGAGACTCGTCTATGGCATTGGCTACTTTAAAACCAAGAATGAATTTAAATCAATCATGCAGTTGTATCATGTCAAAATCATCTGACAACAAGAGAAGTTACCAACAAAAATGGGAGACAGCCAGGGGTTAAAGTGGGCCGGAGCCCTCTGGAGCTCAGTTCTGCCACCCTGGAGCTACTACAGTGACGCACTGCAACCCACAGGATGGACCGCAGGTTAATGAAGCCTGGGGAAGACAGCAAAGATGTCTCTTAAACCGATGATGTCGGCGCCGACAGGATTCGGCATGCCTAATTTACATATCGATATCTCCTAGACTGTTTATGAGATACAGAAACTTAAAAAAAAAAAACGTAGGAAATTGGAGAAATACACTGGGATTAGACCGTCGTGAGACAGGTTAGTTTTACCCTACTGATTTTACCCTACTGACATTACAGTAACTCCGTAGGACTACTGACATTTCTACCGTCCAATCGCAGAAGAGTCCCCGGTGTGTCACATGTTTGTAATATGAGCTTCTCAGTACCGTAACTCCTGAACCAATGGTGCTATTGAAAAAATTAAGACGGTTTCTGAAAGCAGAGAACCGAAGCTTTCCGAATTAAGCCATTCGTTCAGTTTTCTCTGGTTGTATGTACAACCACGGACAGCACACAGTGTCCCTAAACTCCGAGACATCTCACCACACAACAATACAAACCCTTTTCGTTATCCAACCACTAACATTGAATCCATGAAACGAAACTTTACCAAACGTAAACACCAGTTAGCACCAGCCAGCTCGAATCTTTTTCCGCCTAAACTACTGCTTCCGCTGGCACACCGGACGTTTGTAACATAATTGCTAATGGTTTCCCCAGCAACTCCCACAGGAAAATTGTGGATACTCCACTAGGCTACAGCACTTCCACTGAGACAGACGATCATCACATCAGCATCACGATTCAATTTCCTGCATTTCTATGCATTTTAATGGGTAGTTTGAGCTACTTCATATGCACACTTTAACAATAGTACTGCACACAGTCCTATGCCTGATTTAATAGCCTACACTCCTTACTAATGCTGTATAACTGCTGGTCGTTGTATTAATATCCTACAACAGAACAGACATAGGATTATTATAAAGAGAAAATTCGTTGCACGCGGGTGATACCATTAATATCTTAATGTAGAATATTTACATAAAACACCCCGATGGATCAGGTTAATTTCATTTGAACAACAGATTTCTCGAGCATTTATATGGGCTATGCAAACTTCAATCCACATGATAAAAATTAATCCACGGACCACCAAAGTAACGTTTGACTGTTTAATTAAATCAATTTAAAATTACTCAGTGAACTAATACTTAGGTAAGTATACTTTTCAGATTACTTTGAATGTACTATCAGGAATATACTTAACAAAGTATACTTAGTTTATACTGATGAGTACACAGACAAAGTATACTCCAAGTATAACATACTTGATATACTTTAAGTTAAGGTATATTATCCAATAGTAGTTAAAACTTAGTACAAGTACAGTATATAAAAATGTTGTACCTGCTTGCAACATGGAGTATTATTTTACTGTATTAGCTGGCTTGTTGTATAGCTATTTTACACATTGGCTGCTTTGAGGTAGTTGCCATAACACATACACTGTGAGTGAACCTTTAGTGTACTGCTTATACTTGACTACATTTACACTTAAATACTACTATATTTACATATACACTTGTCACACTCTGCCTTCGAGTGTGGGCAGTTTGGCCAAAGGCTAGCTGAAAAGGTGCAATTCAACAAAAAAAAATGCTCCAAAAAAGATAGCAAAGTTGATTTAAAGGAAGAAAATGAGGTGTTTTATTGTCCTTTCTTACCAGCAGTAAATAAGGCAAAAAAAATACAGCCAAAAAAAAACACTATTTACAAAAGACAGTCTTGGCACCACTAGGTCTGCACCATACGGCAGCCCTTCGCTGACTGACTAGGAGGGGGTAGATCCCCTCTATTTAAAGGCAAGGCCCCTCCCACTGGACCATACCACCTTTAATTGAACATAGGAACAATTATTTTCCAAACAAACAAAAACATTTAAACCTCTATACATGATTGAAGTACCTTAAATCAGTCAGTCACATTAAATTATTAATATTACACCATTACCAGGTTACATTATATTTTTATTCACTGGGATGGTGCAGTATAAGTGGACAAAGCACCTGCCTACTCATCAATCAGGCAGTATAAAAGGCTGCCTGAAACTGTGCTTGGGTCCTTTGACAAGGACACATTAGAAAACAAACAACTCAAAATATCATTATCATTATTTAAATAAAGAGTTCTCACCTCACTTAAGTGTTTGTGTGTGTTTGTGGTAACCTTAACATGAACAAATAGCACAGGAAACAGCATTGTTGTCATATGTAGCTCAGTGTGTGCACCCACCAAACTATCCAGAAGCATGCTACCTGGCTACCCTGTTGCATGTGGAGTGAGTGATGGTGTGGTGTGCTGCTGTGGTGTGTTACTAGTGGCAGGGGAAACTGCCACAACACTATATTACCAAAAGTATTCGCTCACCCATTCAAATGATCAGAATCAGATGTCTTAATCACTTGGCCTGGCCACAGGTGTATAAAATCAAGCACTCAGGCATGCAGACTGTGAAACAAGACATTTGTGAAAGAATGGGCCGCTCTCAGGAGCTCAGTGAATTCCAGCGTGGAACTGTCATAGGATGCCACCTGTGCAACAAATCCAGTCGTGAAATTTCCTCGCTCCTAAATATTCCACAGTCAACTGTCAGCTCTATTATAACAAAATGGAAGCGTTTGGGAACAACAGCAACTCAGCCACGAAGTGGTAGGCCACGTAAAGTGACGGAGAGGGGTCAGCGGATGCTGAAGCGCATAGTGCAAAGAGGTCGCCGACTTTCTGCACAGTCAATTGCTACAGAGCTACAAACTTCATGTGACCTTCAGATTAGCCCAAGTACAGTACGCAGAGAGCTTCATGGAATGGGTTTCCATGGCCGAGCAGCTGCAGCCAAGCCACACATCACCAAGTGCAATGCAAAGCGTCGGATGCAATGGTGTAAAGCACGCCGCCACTGGCCTCTAGAGCAGTGGAGATGCGTTCTCTGGAGTGATGAATCACGCTTTTCCATCTGGCAATCTGATGGACGAGTCTGGGTTTGGAGGTTGCCAGGAGAACGGTACATTTCAGACTGCATTGTGCCGACTGTGAAATTTGGTGGAGGAGGAATTATGGTGTGGGGTTGTTTTTCAGGAGCTGGGCTTGGCCCCTTAGTTCCAGTGAAAGGAACTTTGAATGCTTCAGGATACCAAAACATTTTGGACAATTCCATGCTCCCAACCTTGTGGGAACAGTTTGGAGCGGGCCCCTTCCTCTTCCAACATGACTGTGCACCAGTGCACAAAGCAAGGTCCATAAAGACATGGATGACAGAGTCTGGTGTGGATGAACTTGACTGGCCTGCACAGAGTCCTGACCTGAACCCGATAGAACACCTTTGGGATGAATTAGAGCGGAGACTGAGAGCCAGGCCTTCTCGACCAACATCAGTGTGTGACCTCACCAATGCGCTTTTGGAAGAATGGTCAAAAATTCCTATAAACACTCTCCTCAACCTTGTGGACAGTCTTCCCAGAAGAGTTGAAGCTGTAATAGCTGCAAAGGTGGACCGACATCATATTGAACTCTATGGGTTAGGAATGGGATGGCACTTCAGTTCATAGTATGAGTAAAGGCAGGTGAGCGAATACTTTTGGTAATATAGTGTATACTGTTTATAGGTTCAAGGTTGCCAGTTGCCACACACAAGGTTTGGAAGTACACAATGCTCAAATCACACCCAGGTCGAAAAGAAGTGCTCTTAAATACATTAAAATTGTACTTGAAGTCCATACAGTATATTTATAGTACATTTGTATTCTTAGCATGCTTACTTGAAGTGCATTTAAGATGTATTCTCTTGCACTTTAATATACTTGTCAAAAGAATACTTTGAATACATTAGTATTTAATATGTACTTAGTGATGCTTTTAAAAAATATTCTAATACATAAGCATATTTTTATTTACATTTTAGTATATTTCCACAAAACATATTAGAATATACAGGCAAATCTGGAAGGAAAAAGCAAAATTTAAATCAGGTTTCAGTGTTTCACAAAACATATTTTACCAAGATCACCGAGACCCACCAGACAAATTGAACATGATGTAGGCCTAGTAGCCTATGTGCAGGTAGCGTACTGAAACGTAAGTGTACTTTCTGCAAGTAAAGTTTAAATGCTAAATTCTATTTTTCACACGACTGACATAAACATGAGGCCTATGCACGTTACATGCATGAATAGTTTAATGATCAACTTGTTGGTTTCTCCATAAATTAGTTTCTAATTTACATGGAAAGAGCGCGGCAACACGAACAGAGCGCGCCAAGTTAGTTGGCAAATCTACTTGAAAATTGCCAAAAACACCAGCTAAATTCTGTTATTCACACAACTGACATAAACATGAGGCCTATGCACGTTACTTGCATGAATAGTTTAATGATCAACTTATTGATTTCTCCATAAATTAATTTCTGATTTACGCGAACAGAGCATGCCAAGTTAGTTGGCAAACTGTGTCTTATTTGCCAACTCCCCAAAATGCCCGAGATTCAGCGAGTTAAAAAAGTATTACTTAGTATTACTTAGTATTAGTATTACTTTGTATAAGTATATAGTTTACAAAGTCAACTTTTAGTTGGTTAAAAATATATTTATGCCATTTATGCTTGAAAGTGTACTGCAATATATTTTAAGCATTCGTGTAATAAATATGTGCTTCAGCCCACTTTTCAGAAGTATGATTTTAAGCATATATATTTTTTTTTTAACATTTTAAATGCATTTTACTGAAGCATATTATTTCACCCTCTTAAATACAGTATAGCTATAATTAATGTAAGCGCATACAATATGCCATCTTCAAACATCTTAAAAGTCGCTTTCAAAAATCTGTTTTATTCACACTTAATGCAATTTCATTTGACATTTGTTTGACATTTGTTTGCCATATGTGGATAACCATCACTAGTTCATTTATGAAAATACTACACTAAATGGGAAGAGTTATAGGCAGTCTGAACACTCCACTCCCACAACCACACAAACAACAGCAACAGTATATTACCTTATGTTATACAAGTCTTACTTCAATATTGCGCCACTTTGAAATAATGACATAATGTCCACAGCCAAACCCAACTGCAAATTTAAGTCTTTAGCTCATTATCTATGATGGACACATGGGTAAACATACACAGTGCTCCCTCTCCCTCCATCCCAGCCTGCCAGCACAGTGCGTTCCGTTCGACCAATCAGAGTCAAGGATTCAAATCAACTTTGCAGCTAACGGCCAAACTGACGCAGCATCTCATGGTCAGGTTTCCGTTCATAAGGAAATGTACTTTGGCGAGAAATCATGTGGTTTCCCAGGTTTGCTTTATTTTATTTCCCTGATTCGGACTTGGTGAGGGTGGACAGCACAGACATAATAAGAAGAGAACACAGAAGAGCAGAGTACCGGGTCAGCTCCCGCGAACAGCTTCACAGTGAAGAGGGCTACGTAGAGGTGTGTCTGCCAAGTCGAGTCAGAGGCGGACAGACCAAAGTACTGGCAGCAAAAATACTTCTTCTTGGTGGTAAGTTCGTTATTGTTGGATAGACAGCACAACTGTGAGACAAACTTTAGGGAAAAAAAGTCCTTTCTTTTTTTCCCTCTACGGTCAGTGCTGGTGTGTATTCGCTAATGTTAGCTAACTCATGGAATGCTAATGTTAACTGCTATTACACTGATGCTAACGTAGTGATACTTACAAGGTAGCTTTTTGGCAACTTTGTGAGTATAACATCGCAAGCTCAATCATTTGTCTGTCTGATAAAACAACTAACGTTAACGTTATAAAAACGTGACTTTTTTTGTGCTAAACTGTTTATCAGTACCTGTGCAGTATTTCATTCAATGGCACAAAAATGTGCTTTTAATTAAAATTGTAAATAAGGTAGTTGCACAGCAATTCATTTAAATCGAGTAAGTTTGTGTTTTTCTGTTAACCTTTTGTTGAATTCTTTTGATGGAGTTTGCAGTCCCTGCTTTGCTGCATTCTGACTTGTTTCAAGTCAAGACAGACATCTTTGGTGTTTGTGTTTGTTCAGCCCAGTTTGAAAACCTTACTTATTACCTTTGTTTTGTTTGTTTTCCTATATATTTGTGATTAAAGAAGCGTACAAAGATTTAATTGTGAAAAGGGATGCTTTCAAGAGAGGAGAAGACATCTGGGAGACCAGTCCACGGAGAGAAAAAGAAGTTGCTGTGGCTGCGAAGGTATATTTTGATTATCTTACCCATACAGCAACATCATTATTGCACTGTTATTCTATAATATGTTATTTTAGAAGAAGAAAAGACACTAATCATAATTTGCATCTATGCTTTTTGTATATTTTTTGTGAAATTTTAAGTAAAATGTATTGTTTTCAGCTCACAAGTGCATCCCAAAGGGCTGCTGCTGTTGCAATCGGAGATCATCTTAAGAGAGAAATCCAGACCTTGCGCAGAAGTAGTGGAGCTCCTCTAACCTACACTCCAGTGTCAGATGATTCAGATGACATCGGCTTGTTTGAAAACACGGAGCAGAGACGAGCAAGGAAGAGAACAGTAAGTAATGTTTTAATTACGTCAATGAATCTCCAAGTAGCTTTCGTTTTCTTTAAGCCATGTGTCACACTGAAAAAATGTTAAAGGATAATAATGGTTTATTTCAACCTAGCCTATTTCCCATTAATGTGGTTACTGTGGCCCTGTGCGCCATGCTAACTTTGAATTTTCCACTTCAGTTGTAGAGATTTTTGAGTCTGACCTAATGCAGGGTGATAGTTAAAACAGCAAGATGTCCCGGATGGAGATGCCTAAGAAAGTTAGCAATATACTCATTCCAGGCGGGTATGTTATGTGATTACTTTCAGTCAGACTGAAAACAAATATTTTTAAAATGGTTCATGTAAAAATCTGGATTTTTGTAGAAAGTTGCAGGAAGCTCAGGCAGGTCACCCGATTATATGCTGTTAGCACACTGTTTTGTGTGACTCCTTGTCTTCTGGAAACTCTGCAACTGAGGCAAAAAGTTAGCATGGCCTGTAGAAGGAAAAATATTCAAACAAGGGTACAAAACTGTAATCAGTGGTCAGTTTTGCTTTTATATTTTAAAAGTGTCTTTTTCTCTTACACAGACACAGTGATAAAGCAGTTTCCGAATACCACCATGTCTGAAGTGCGAGCCCTCATTCGCAGAAAATGCAACAATGAGTCCTTCGCAAAGAAAACTGACCCCCCACTTGAAGGATGAAGATGGTGACATTTACGTTTTTCAGTTTCACTGTTTGAGTCAACCATTTGCAGGTGTTACTTGAGTTTGTTATTCCTTTTCTGCACTTTGTTTATTGTTGTGTAGTATCCTCTGTGTTTCGTGCAGATACATACATACATACAAGGCATTGTGATGCACTCTTAGTTCACATTAATGATTAAATATCTGTTGACTTCTTTAACTGAAATGTACTGTAAATTGTTTAAAAGTAATTCTGTCATATCATTTCACTGATATGGATTATATATTTGAGGTTTGACATATGTTGTACTTTTTTAATGTACACACAGAATTTATTTTTGTAATGTATACAAGATATACATTTAAGTTTTGCAGGGCTCTGGTTGTATGTGTGTTTTTAAGTATATTATTTTACAGATTTTTATTGTGCTGAAAGGGCATTTGTAGTGTATTTTTAATGCATTAATAATTAATACAAAAACAACAATAATATAATAATATTAAACAGCTTTTTAATATGCTAATAGTGACTCTTTGAGTATACTCTTAATAAATTACTAATAAGCTGATATGCTATTGAAAATGTGCAGGAAACATTTATATGATATTACAAATATATTCAGACTATGCTTGTAGTATGGCACAGAAGTGTATTTTAAATGTCATTTAAAGAAGTACATTTAAAATACACTAAAGGTACTTAAAGTTGTTCCATTTTAACACAACTAAGTATGTTAAAATATACTGCAATTAGCTTAAAATATTACTTAAGTGCCTCTAAAAGAACACTTAACATACTTAAAGTTGTTCCAAATTAACACATTTGATGTGCACTTAGTATAGTACAATTTAAATATAATAAGTTCATCGGAAAAAAGCACTACTTTAGTATATTTCTTTTTCACCTGGGCAACCCTAACCCTAACCCTACTTATGTGAATTAGGATAGTATTGGCTAAATGTATGTACAGTACAGGCCAAAAGTTTGGACACACCCTCTCATTCAATGCATTTTCTTTATTTTCATGACTATTTACATTGTAGATTCTAACTGAAGGAATCAAAACTATGAATGAACACGTGGAGTTATGTACTTAACAAAAAAAGGTGAAATAACTGAAAACATGTTTTATATTCTACTTTCTTCAAAATAGCCACCCTTTGCTCTGATTACTGCTTTGCACACTCTTGGCATTCTCTCCATGAGCTTCAAGAGGTAGTCACCTGAAATGGTTTTCACTTCACAGGTGTGCCTTATCAGGGTTAATTAGTGGAATTTCTTGCTTTATTAATGGGGTTGGGACCATCAGTTGTGTTGTGCAGAAGTCAGGTTACTACACAGCCGACAGCCCTATTAGACAACTGTTAAAATTCATATTATGGCAAGAACCAATCAGCTAACTAAAGAAAAACGAGTGGCCATCATTACTTTAAGAAATGAAGGTCAGTCAGTCTGGAAAATTGCAAAAACTTTACATGTGTCCCCAAGTGGAGACGCAAAAACCATCAAGCGCTACAACGAAACTGGCACACATGAGGACCGACCCAGGAAAGGAAGACCAAGAGTCACCTCTGCTTCTGAGGACAAGTTCATCCGAGTCACCAGCCTCAGAAATCGCAAGTTAACAGCAGCTCAGATCAGAGATCTGAGCTGCCACACAGAGTTCTAGCAGCAGACCCATCTCTAGAACAACTGTTAAGAGGAGACTGCGCCAATCAGGCCTTCATGGTCAAATAGCTGCTAGGAAACCACTGCTAAGGAGAGGCAACAAGCAGAAGAGATTTGTTTGGGCCAAGAAACACAAGGAATGGACATTAGACCAGTGGAAATCTGTGCTTTGGTCTGATGAGTCCAAATTTGAGATCTTTGGTTCCAACCGCCGTGTCTTCGTGCGACGCAGAAAAGGTGAACGGATGGATTCCACATGCCTGGTTCCCACTGTGAAGCATGGAGGAGGAGGTGTGATGGTGTGGGGGTGTTTTGCTGGTGACACTGTTGGGGATTTATTACACACCTCCAGGCTGTGCAAGGGCTATCTGACCAAGAAGGAGAGTGATGGAGTGCTGCGGCAGATGACCTGGCCTCCACAGTCACCGGACCTGAACCCCATCCAGATGGTTTGGGGTGAGCTGGACCGCAGAGTGAAGGCAAAGGGGGCCAACAAGTGCTAAACACCTCTGGGAACTCCTTCAAGACTGTTGGAAAACCATTTCAGGTGACTACCTCTTGAAGCTCATGGAGAGAATGCCAAGAGTGCATGTGCAAAGCAGTAATCAGAGCAAAGGGTAGCTATTTTGAAGAAACTAGAATATAAAACATGTTTTCAGTTATTTCACCTTTTTTTGTTAAGTGCATAACTCCACATGTGTTCATTCATAGTTTTGATTCCTTCAGTTAGAATCTACAATGTAAATAGTCATGAAAATAAAGAAAACGCATTGAATGAGAAGGTGTGTCCAAACTTTTGGCCTGTACTGTATATAACATTGAGTAATATATTTTTATAAGAGTAGTAGTATAAGCATGGAAGTCAACATAATTATTTAATGTAAGCCATTATAAGAGGGGTGAGAGTACATAAGTTTTACTTCTTCTCACTTCTTTTCGGATATGTTTAGATTCTTTTGTTTTGTTTTGTTCTTGATTTTTTTTTTGTTTTTTTTTGTTTTGTTTTTCTTTTTTGCTATTTGAATCTGTTATTCATTTTGTATGTCTTTTTTTTTGGCCGTTTTTTTTTTCTATGATGTAAATTGCAGAATTGTGTTTTATGGACATATTCGAAATAAACATGACTAAACTAAAACTAAACAATTCAACTCATACTTAAAGTACCATCCATCTTTCTTTATAAAACACATTTAAAAACAACAACACTGTGCCAAAGTGCTTTACAATTAAAGAAAAAAAAAAGAAAATACACACTGCACATGAATCATCATATTGTAGTCACGTTCATATACATTCGGCAACATACAAATGATCAACGTCATCAAAACACATTACCACAAACATTACCAGTCTTCTTAACAACATTAATGAAATTACTCTCTACCCCAACTTGCGGGTCTTTACACACTGGCCTTCTGTTTGTTTTCAGCATCTCAACTAAAATACAACAATTTTTCTCACACTCACAAGTTGCAGAGCTTTGATGTTCACAGCTGCTTTTAAAAACCACAAGTTCGCCAAGCAGGCAAAATGTGCCATCACTCAAGCGTGCTGCATTGTTAGATCTTTTTTTTAGCCTTTCATACTTTCACTGTGGTATAGCACTCCATCAATTAAAAAACTCAAAAAACATCTATATGACCAAAAGCAGTCACCAACAGTAAAGCGGTTACCCAAAGATCGACACAAGTTTTGAATATACACAAGTTTTTCCTTTGTTCAGACAAAAATACAAGATAGAGCTGTTCATACCTGCTTGACAATTTCGACTGTGGCGCCAGTCTTCCTCAGAAGCGTCATCTGACGTGTTGCTGACGTGTCATTTATCAGCTGATCGGCCCGACAGACCTGTCAGAGTCTGTCGGGCCGACCACACCCCTTTCTCCCTGGATGGTTCTTGGAGCACTGAATCCCAGGTGTGCGAGAGGGTGTATGCCCCCTCGTCCCAGTTGATGGTGTCCCTTGCCCGCTTCCTAATTTCGATGGCCTCTTTTATCCACCGTTTAAATTTGTTGGCCTCAGATGTTATTATCTTTCCCTTGTTCCAGTCCATAATGTGGTTATTCCTCCTGCAGTGGTCTGTGATGGCTGATTTTAGGTTTTCTTGCTCTGCTTTGTCCTTCTGTGTTCGTGTGAACCGTCCTGCTGTCTCCCTTTCACATTCTTTTTTGTGTTCTTTCTTTCTGGTGCTGAACGCTCTTCCCGTTTCCCCGATGTATGTTTTTCTGCATGATTTACACGGTATTTCATATATGACGTTGCATTTGTTGTCCGGTGCTATTTTGTCTTTTGGGTGTACCAACAGCTGGCGGAGTTTTGTATGTGTTTTTACTGCTGTGTGTATGTGGTGTTTTTTCATGGCCCGTTGTATTGCTTCTGTTATCCCCCGGATGTAAGGTATGGTTACGGTGTCTTTGGTTTTGTCGTCGGTCTTTTTTGTGTGTTTCCCTTTTCTCTCTTTCTGCCCCTCTTCTCGGTTCTTCACCTGTTGTTGTCCTTTGTTTATGGCCCATCTGGGATATTGGCAGAGTCTGAGTGCTTGCTGTATGTGTTTCTCCTCCTCCTGTCTGTCTGTATCTTCGGTAATGATTGTGGCCCATTCGTAAAGTGTTCTAACTACGGAAAGTTTGTGCGCTGTGGGGTGCTCCGAACTCCAGAGGAGGTACTGGTCAGTGTGTGTGGGTTTTCTGTATACAGTGATTTTGATGCTGCCGTCTTCTTTGTGGTGGATTTTTATGTCTAGGAAAGGTATGGTCCGGTCTATTTCCTCTTCGTGTGTGAATTTTATGTTTCCGGTGCTGTCCATGGTATTGAGGTGGTCTGTGAGTTCTTGTGTGTGTCCGGTTTTTATTTTTTCCAGGATGTCGTCAACGTATCTCCTCCATAGTGTGGGTTTACAGTGCGTGGGTGATGTGTGTATGGCTTTGGTCTCCAGGTCCTCCATGAAAAAGCGCCTCATTATTGCAGATAGTGGGTCTCCCATTGCGAATCCTTCTGTCTGTCTATAGCATGTGTTCTTGAACTGAAAATATGTGGATTTGGCAACGAACTGTAAAAGTGTGTGGATGTCATCAACGGTCAGGTTTGTGCGCTTTTTGAGGGTCCGGTCTTCCTTTAGGCGTTCCTTTACAATGTGTAAAGTGACGTCAACAGGTGTTTTGGTGAAAAGTGACAGGACATCATGTGATATGAGTATTTCATCTTTCTGTACTGTTATGTTGTTGAGATCGTGTGCCAGTTGTTTTGCGTTCTTGCAGTGATGTTCTGTTTTTCCGAGGAGTGGCTTGATGATTTCTACCAGGGCTTTGGAGAGATTATATGTGACTGACCCGATGCTGTCAACTATGGGGCGCAGTGGGGTGTCCTTTTGTGGATTTTTGGTGTGCCATAAATCCGGGGGGTGACATTAGCTGTGGGTATCAGGTGGTCGTATGCCTCTTGTGTTATTTTTTTGGTTTCCAGTAGTGGTTTCAGTAGTGTTTTCAGCGTGCTTTTCTTATCTTCCGTGGGGTCTTTTTTCAGTATTTCATATGTGTCTCTGTCCGCCAGCATAGCTCCCATCTTTTGCTCATATGCTTCTGTGTCCATTACGACTGTGGTTCTGCCTTTGTCGGCGGGTAGGATAGTGATTGTTTTGTCTTGCCTGAGTGACATGATTGCTTTTTCCTCTTCCTTCATGATGTTACTCTGGGGAAGTTTGGCTGATTTTAGTATGCCTGCTACCGCGTTACACAGTTCTGCTTTTTTCCCCTGATCTTGTATTTTATGGCATGCAAGTTCTGTGGCTAGAATGTTTTTTGATATGACGTTTTGTCTTTTCGAATTCCTGTTCATGCGTGTGTTTTAGGTGTGTGTTTATTTCTTCCTCCATTTCTTTCTCCATTTTGTATTGGTTCTTGAAGGCGTCCATTTTTTCTTTTATTTGTGAGTTGATGTTTTCAATTTTATTTGCTGTAGTCCTTATCCGCTCTCTGATGAGAGCCCTCTTGGCTTTGTTGATGATGTTTTCTGCATTTTTGGTCGGGATTGGGCTCTTTATGTTGAGGCTTGCCGGCGTTATGTCCTCGTCTTTGCATCGGAGGTTGAACTTTAGGTGGTTCCTTTGGCGAGCTGGCGTCTTTTCCAGTTTCTCCAATCGGCGGAGAGTTTTGACTCCGTCTTGTCCAAAACTTCCATGTATCCAATTGATTAAGTTCATTTTGTCTCTCATTGACATATACACAAGTTTTTCCTTTGTTCAGACAAAAATACAAGATAGAGCTGTTCATACCTGCTTGACAGTTTCGACTGTGGCGCCAGTCTTCCTCAGAAGCGTCATCTGACGTGTTGCTGACGTGTCATTTATCAGCTGATCGGCCCGACAGACCTGTCAGAGTCTGTGGGGCCGACCACGCACCGACCACGACCACGAGAGGGTGTATGCCCCAAGGGGCATACACCCTCTCGCACACCTGGGATTCAGTGCTCCAAGAACCATCCAGGGAGAAAGGGGCGTGGTCGGCCCCACAGACTCTGACAGGTCTGTCGGGCCGATCAGCTGATAAATGACACGTCAGCAACACGTCAGATGACGCTTCTGAGGAAGACTGGCGCCACAGTCGAAACTGTCAAGCAGGTATGAACAGCTCTATCTTGTATTTTTGTCTGAACAAAGGAAAAACTTGTGTATATGTCAGTGAGAGACAAAATGAACTTAATCAATTGGATACAAGTTTTGAATGCCATGCCTATTTGTCACATTTGCTCTCACAGGGTTGGTGCCCAAACCCTGGAACACTTTCATTCAGTACCTCGCATTTTTCAGTTCTTCATTTATTAAAGTGCATTTTTTTTCCAAGAGATGTTTATTCATGAGATACCTCTCCACTCAGCTATTTGATTCAAGGTAGGCTGTGCCAACTCAGTGGCCTAGTGGTAGAGTGTCCGCCCTGAGACTGGGAGGTCGAGGGGTCAATCCCCGGCCGGGTCAACAAATTTTGCATCCTTATGCAATATGAAAACAGTTTAATTCAAGTACGGTTGTAGTATGCATCAAGTATAAGTAAAGTATATTTCAAGTACATTGAAGGTAAAAGAGTAGTGCACTTTTAAGTTTATAAAAGTGCAATGTAAGTAAAGCAATAGTGTACTTGAAGTACACTAATGAGTATACGTATGGTTTACTTTAACTAAAAGAATAGTACAACTCAAGTACAGGAAATAGTATAATTTAAGTATACTTATATATAAAGTCACCTTGAAGTTTACTCGAGTATACTCAAAAATGGGCCAAATCAGGGTACTTTTAGTATATAAGTATACTTTGTAAGTATACTAACTAGTACATATGTAAGTACACTACTAGTACATAAATACAAGTGTACTTGGTAAGGAAAGTATACTTGATAAAGTATACTCAAACTCCACTTAAGTATACTTGGAAAGGTAAACCAGAAGTTTACTTATTTTTGGTAAGGGATGGTTGGAGGGGGTGTGCTCCAGTATGGTATGGGCGCTCATGCACAAGCACATGCACGGTCATGCATGAAGATAGGTAGGTAGGTAGATACTTTATTCATCCCGCAGGAAATTCACATTTTCTTCAGCAGTATCCACAGATTACAAATTAAGTAAATAAAAAAAAATACAAATAAAGAATAAGATCTAAGTATAACAGAATAAGATCAGAGTACAACAGAATAACCTAAGTACAACCCAGTGTGCAAAAAGCAATGTGCAACAAAAAAAAACGTGTGCATGGGTGTATAAAATGTGCGTAGAGGTAGGTCAATGTGCAAATTTAGAAGAAATATACAGTATACACATGATAAATAGCAGAATATACAGTATACACATGATAAATAGCAGAATCTACAGTATACACATGATAATTAGCAGTAAGCAATATAGACACTATGAACAAGGATTATAAAAAGATAGGAATATGAACAATTTCAACAGAAGTATTAACAGTTAAACAGAAGTAATAACAGTTAAACAGCAGTGGAAAATAACCTAACCTGAAGAACACACGCTCCAACCGAGGTTCAGAGTTAGTGTGAAACTATGAGACCAAGACCGTCGACAGAACCTGACGCCCGGTACTGGGAATTCAGTAACTGTCAGACTTGATCCAGCCTCATGGAATCACCCCTTCCCCTCCAGTCTTTACGTGTTATCTACCAGTATTGCAGTATGTGTAAAATGAGTTATGAGTTATTTCCTCCGGGTGGAGTTAAAAAGCCGCATGGCGTGGGGGAGGAATGATTTCCTCAGTCTGTCGGTGGTGCAGGACAGTGACAGCAGCCTGTCACTGAAGCTGCTCCTCTGCCTGGTGATGGTGCTGTGCAGTGGATGCAGTGGATTGTCCATGATTGACAGGAGCCTGCTCAGTGCCCGTTGCTCTGCCACAGATGTCAGGCTCTCAAGTTGTGTGCCCACAACAGAGCCCGCTTTCCTCACCAGTTTGTCCAGTCGTGAGGCGTCCCTCTTCTTGATGCTGCCTCCCCAGCACACCACCGCATAGAAGAGGGCGCTCGCCACAACAGACTGGTAGAACATCAGCAGCAGTTTTTTGCAGATGTTGAAGGACGCCAGCCTCCTGAGGAAGTACAGTCGGCTCTGTCCTTTCTTGCACAGAGCCTCAGTGTTGGCTGTCCAGTCCAGTCTATCATCCAGCTGCACTCTTAGGTATTTAGGGGAGAGTGGGGTAAGTAGTGCCAATTTTTACTTAAAGTGCCTTTAAAGTGAGGGGATTACAGTAATGCCTCCAACTAAAATATGCACATATAGTTTAGGATGTTGTGCATCCCTGGGAACAATCACTTTGGATCTTATATAAACTGTTTGAGAAATATAGCTTTCGAAAAAAAAGTGGTTTTGTGGCACAACTTGCCCCCGGTGCGGGGTAAATTGTGCCATTAGAGAGAATACACTGGGGTAAATTGTGCCATTGATAATTGAAGTAAAACAGATCATTTTAATCTCACAAATGATAATGCTATATAAAAGCAAAGCAAATTCAATACAAAGTTATTTATTTAACATTTATTTATTATTTTAACAAGATCACAGGCTACTTTTCTATAACGAGGCCTAGCGCCACATGAACACACACCCAGAACAAAATAAAACTTCCAAAATGAGCACCTGCAAATCATCTTCATCTAAATCTGAAGTTTTAATGATCAAAGGTAAGAAGACAATGTACAATAACAATAAAATACAATAAAGTAATATATAGTACATAATCACAAGTTGTGCCACTGGCACAACTTACCCCAGGCCCTTTGGCACAAATTACCCCAAGCCCACTATTTTGAAAAAAATGCCTCCCCCAGCTGTTTTGAGCTAACATCATGCTAACTGTATAGACTCATGGTGTAGCTTACTAAAGTACTAAAACCTGTGTGAACTGTTTTCAGAGTTTTCTATAATTGTTCAAACACAGCAATCAAAAAACCTCGATCATGGAAATTTTACTTTGGAGGGCAAAAAACTGTTTTTTGAACTTAAATGTGCTTTCCTCTCAAGCCATGTGTCTCCCTTCTTTGCAGGATGAGTGAAATGGATGCCTCTTCAAAAATATGTGGTCACATGACCAACTTCTTCTATGGTTTTCTAGATAACAGGGGTGGCACTACTTGCCCCTTGGCACAAATTACCCCACTCTCCCCTATAGGTCCGCACCATTTCCACACAGGCACCGTTGATGCTTATGGGCTCCGGGTGAGGCCTGGTCCTCCTGAAGTCCACCACCATTTCTTTTGTCTTGGAGGTGTTCAGGTGGAGGTGGTTGGAACCACACCATGCTACGAAGTCCTGGATGAGTTTCCTGTACTCCTCCTCCTGTTCACCGCTGATACATCCCACGATGGCCGTGTCGTCCGCGAACTTCTGCACGTGGCAGGACTCCGAGTTGTACTGGAAGTCCGACGTGTACAGGGTAAACAGGACAGGAGAGAGCACAGTCCCCTGCGGCGCTCCTGTGCTGCTGATCACAGTGTCTGACCTGCAGTCCCCCAGTGCTGCGAATGTGGATACGATGTAAATCATGCCGTCCTCCTGCTTCCGCAAAATTGTTTAATGCATGCAGCGCGATTAACTGCGAATCGCGGCATTGCACAATCAATAATCAGCTGATAATAATAATCAACCAGATCTGGCAGACCTGACCGGTTGGCCACGCACACTGTGCAGTGCTGGCCGGCACCGAGCAGGCACCGCTCCCCCAAAATTTCACAATTTTTCCAGCCAGGGGAGCTCATGTCACCACCAGGGGAGCTCTGCTCCCCTTTGTTCCCCCTTTTTTCGAACACTGGTTATGCCAATATTCATGACAATTTGACTCAGCTAGGGAAAATTCCCGAAAATTCCCTGGAAATTCATTATAATGTAACATGTTTGCATGCATATCTGCTTATAACAAACCAAAATGTTTATTATGTATATATGTATATGACCGGGTGAATGCAGTGAATATAAATTCCCGAAAATTCCCATGGAAATTTTCCAACTTTGAAAATTCTGGGAATTTTGCAACACTACCTCCAATCCTGGCAGAGCAGGTTCAGCAGCACTGCCAGGGACTCTCTGCTCAGCCTGAAGAAATCTGTCCAGAACAGGTACAGCCAGGTTGACTCTGCAGTACATGGGTCTTTTCTGAAGGAGTGGAAGAAGAGGAGAAGAAAAATTATTAATTACTCTATAACTACATACTTTTAGTTCATAACATGAATGTAGTTCATTTTAGAGCTTAAATACATAATGCAAAATCTGTTTATCCACTTATCATTCTATCTAGGCTTGGATGATTCATGACCAAAATATGTAATCTATTTTTAATATTAAATCAAGGTCAGGGATTTTAACTATTAATCAAGGCTATATGGCATTAACCACGACCCGATCTACAGTTAAACTGTCTAGCATTAACGTAATGTAGGCTATTTGTATACAAACTACCCCAACTGTTAATTAGGTAATAATAATATTACTGTGGGCTCAAATAACAAGTTTACCTCTGCACAGTCCTCTCTCAGCCGGAGATATACTAGCCGCCAGCGCTGATGGAGTGAGCGGACACTCCTCTCCTCTTCCTCCAGAGTGAGGAACATGAAAAAAAATAAACAAAATTACCTCCGGATCCATTCTCTTTCTTTCTTTCTTTCTTTCTTTCTCTCTGTTGATTCTTTCTTTCTTTCTTTCTTTCTTTCGCTCTCTCCTGTGTTGATTCTTTCTTTCTTTCTTTCCTTCTTTCTTTCTTTCTTTCTTTCTTTCTTTCTTTCTGTTTTGTCTTGTCTGTCTATCTTTCTGTCTCCGGAATTTGTTGTCTTTCGCAGGCTTGGACTACCTGAACAGGGGCATGGGAAGCAAGCAATACAAGGATACAAGGATGCAAGGAAGTTTATTGGTCATTATATAACAGGTTGTATAATGAAATTAAAATGTGGCTCTTGATTGATTAATTGATTGTATAGAAAATAAAATTATTAAACATGGAGGAGTGCAGATGGCGCATTAAGTAGTGATTTTTTAAAAATAAACTTTTGAAATAACTATTTCTTTCAGATAAGTAGCAGTGTGTTTGCTACTGTCGTTAAGGACGGGGAGGTTTTTCATTAGAAATCACACAGTTGAGTTAATTTATTTTTAGACAAATCATGTAACATGTTCAACATGTGTGCATGTGCAGAATATTTTAAATTACAATAAATGCACAATTTGGGTTATTTTAACTTAAAAAGTTGAGCTGTATCTTAGTTGACATTGACAATAACACTGTTGACACAGGTAACGTAGTTGAGCGGACACACCATTTTATTTTAAGATTCAGCATGCAAAGTTAGGTATCCATTTGAAGTCAATCATTCAGAATACAATGATTAAAACTACATACTGTATAAACGCAGTAATTCATAGAGAAGAATAGAGAATAGAGAACAGTTCAAATGATTTAACACATGAACCTGCAAACATTTTAAGGACCCCAGGAAGATTAGTGGTTGTCAAGGCGGCAGCTAACGGGGATCCATTCAATAAACATATAAAAGTAAGAGTACAGTGAGGATGCTCAATTAGAAATTTTCTGCGGAGTTCTTGCAGTGTGTCATTTAAAAATCTCTTCTGCTTATCGTCCCTTGTCATGAAGGCAGTGACCCTCTCTTGCAATCGAAAGCATAGGCCAATGGCATTGCCAATGGCAATGGCCAGAAGAATCAATTGGCGCCAATGCGTGACATGCACTTCACTTGCACATGGGTCTCTTTGATATCCTGGATTATGCCAGGGTACTGTCAGTGGTGTGCTGTGTCCTCATAGGTCACAGCACACCACTGACCAATTAAGTCAGTTCCCCAAGGAATTTCAGTCTCTGTGTCGCTTTGTGTCTCAGGTACTGGATTGGTTGGCTGCTGAACCTCAAAGCTAAAGGTATGAGTGTCCTCACATTGACAATCAAAACATTGTCTTGTGGTGCAAGGGCAACTCACATCCCGATAAAAGATCTCTCCCAGTGCCCCTGTGACCACTTGGTGGATTCTCATAGTAGACGGCACAACTTGCAGTCCACTTGGCATCTTTTTGCAAAATTCACCCACCTGATACTCTGGAATGTAGAACACTCGAACAGCTGCACTCTCAACCAAAGCATTGTAGAAATCTTCTGCTGAGGGGATGTCCTGCCCTTGGCTAACAAGCCTGTCAGCCGTTCGCTTCAAGAGGCCACCCACTCCATCAGGCTTTCAGCCTTTCCATGGCTAATTTCAAAAAAATTCCAGGTTCCCCTTTTGAAGCCACGGTTCAGCAACTCTGTGCTTAACAGGAAGAAATTTCCCTTCTGTCTGTACTGACTTGTTGGGCCGTCACTAAAGAAATGGACTACTTCAACAGAGGGATAGGCAGCCTTTACCTCATCAAGAATGGGGCAAAGATGTGCCCAGATGGCAGGAGGGCCCTTCTCTCTTGATTCAGAAACTGTCCAAAAGCACATGTGCTCTGTTGTTTCACCAACATATAGAACTCCTGTATGGAGAATTGCCTGTTTCTGTTTCTGGGAGCAAAGTGCGTTGCTTGGATTTCCGATGAATGTTTGCAGGAATAATTCTCAGAAAAATCAACATGGATCAGGCATTCTTTATTGGTCATGTGCTGACGCAATGCACGATAGTGAGAAAATTGCCATTTAATGTTGAAAAGATGGCGTTTGAAATTAGTCAGCTGACTCTGAAACATTTCTAAGAGGTCTCCTACCTCTATGTTCATCTTCTTTTTCTCAGTGGACTTCATAGGCACCTTTTCTTTTTTGCCATCGTTTTTCCTTTCTCTGATTACCGTCTCAGTGGACCATTGAGTAACACTGACATTTTCTCGCAGGTTACCTTCTGCTTCAATAGCAAATTCCTGCCCTTTACAAACAGGACACACATTATACATGCAGTTCTTGGAATCTGGACTGCAGGTAATTGCTGTGACCATATCCTCTGAGTCTACAGTCTTGATTAATCTAAGAGTGTGGAGCTTTTCAGTGAGAAAAGTAAGGTTGTCATGCACCTTACAAAGACGTGGGGGATGCACCACCCAGAAGGGACGCATTCGACAAAACAAGGAGTATTAAAGAGTACAGTGAGGATGCTCGATTAGAAACTTTCTGTGGGGGTTTCGCAGTGTGTCATTTAAAAACCTCTTCTGCTTCTTGATCTGCCTTCTTGTGATGGTTTGTGATTTTCCTGCTGTCAACCAGCTATTTTCATCCCTTGTCATGAAGGCAGTGACCCTCTCTTGCAGTCGAAAGCATAGGCTTTGTTACTTCACTTTAGCCCCACCAAGACACCAAGACGCCCTCCTCTTTCTGGAGAGGTGAAGTGTTCTGGAAATTTCTCCTTGCAATCCATACTTTTTAAGGATACCCCCAGTTACACGTTGTAACATCACCTTTCTTTCTGCTCTCTTTTTGGTGGTAGTGAACATGTCCTTAATATTGGCCATGAGGGCATTATGAGCCAGCAATGATCTATACACCTAAAGAGAGACCTGTGCATTTTGTAGTTGCCGCCTTGTTTTTGATGCTGGTGAATCTGACACCTGCTGCTTCTTTGACGTTTTTTCCGGAGTTTGTCTACTTTTCATCTTTGTTTGTCAAGTAAGGATTTCAGTTTCTGTACTTCTCTGTGAAGTTTTGAGTTTTCTCTCCTTTTTTTCCTTCCAGATTTCTTCTGTCTGAAAGGAATAAAGGATATAATATATGATAATATAAAAACCACAGACTGAATTTTTTTTAAAATGAAGACATTAACATTATTGCAAAAACCTGCTTCTGTCTTGCCAAATCTCTACCTTGTTTCCTGAGGCTGATGAACAATTGGAATGCCTGGACTGGAAGTTGGTGTTTCTTTGTTTTCAAGTCTGCTCTTTCTCTCCCTGTTTCTCTGTTGTGCTGTCCTCCAATAGGACCTCTTCCTCCTCTTTTCCCTCTCACTCATCTGTGCCACTGTTTTCACCTTTCCTTGTGACCTGAGCCTGTGCCATGCCTGTCTCTGTTTCTCCAAATACGCTGCCCGTCTTGCAGGATCAGCATCTCGACACCTATTTCACCCGTAAAAATATTTTAAAAAATTAAGAAATGCATAAATATCAGTTCAGTGAGAAGAGTAAACTATTTTTATAATGTGTGTTGAAAAAATATGTAGACTATTAATGACAATTATAAGGTGATCATGTCTGATGACATAAAGCACTGGTATAACTTAGTTGACAGGCCACTTAGTTGACAATTTGTGTGTTTCTTCTGCTAGCTAAAATTTACTGGTAGTGTATTTTTGTTTTATTGATTACAATAATAACATCAACCTGCCCAGGGACAAAGGATGGAAATTAGCTGCTCGCTACAATCCTACATATTTACACGAAAGTGTCCATTAATATGTACTGTCCCTGATTTCTTTATCAAAATAAATAAATACTCAAATACTCAAATGGTGGACACAGGCTAAAAAACCACATGCCATTTTCTTAATCTGTTTAATGTTAGAATTTCACACATAATTCATTTTTATGATCAAAAACACTGAACTACAGCAATGTACAGAACATAGTTGACGCTTGATTAATATACTCATGGGTAGCATGCTGTTTTACATCAAATATTTAAAAAAAAATGAAAGGAGACTCACCATGGTGTGTTCAAAATGGCCGCCATAGAGGAAAATGACATCACATTGTGCTGGTCACATGGCTTTAGGACAAACCATTTTTGAGTTATAGCAGGGAATATACTAAATAACTTAGTTGACAGACGTTTTGTGGACATGAATAAATTGATTTATTTAAAATATTTAAATGATAAAATCAATCTTTAAAATAATAGTTTCCTTTAGTATTATGAGTTCTGAAATGAATTACAGAAAGTTTTTATGTATTTGAATGGTTTTTACCCAATATTTCAACACATCGACTTCCTCAACTGGAAATTGGACATGGCAAAATCTATGAATTTAGGGACATTAAGACACATTTTAAGCAAAATAATGCATATAATGCAAAAAATGTTTAAATAATGTTATTGCATGAAGTAAGTTAATTTATAAATTGTATTGGGTTTGAAGATATTTTATAGAATAATCATAATTAACATTAGTGGACATGGAATGTACCCTAAATTACAGAATCACTCATACGTATCTATCTTAAATCCCTTTTAAAGCCATCTGTAAGGGGGGCTTTGAAAGGGGCTTTACAACTATATGGGGTGTCAGATTCTACTAACTTAAGTGAAATGTCTTCTCAAAACTATTCTTGTCCGGAAAAACACACAATATGAGAGAAAATGGCTATAATTCAGTTGACATTTAAAATTTAAATTTCACTATTTACCTGCACACTTTCTGCCATCACATAACTGAAAATGAGTGAGTGGATTAAGATTATATACAGTACTTCACTATAACCCCATGGTACCATGTGTTAAAAAAGGACACATTGCCATGTGTGTCATCAGTACCTTGGACTTGTGTCTTATTAGTCAAAATGTGATGTTGTTTTCTCTCCCTCTAACAATCCCTAGAAAAGATCCTGTCTGCCATTTGCACCTGCAGAAGTTCACCATCTGACATGACTTTAATGCTTTACCGATGTAATGCTGTACCGACGTACTGACGGCGTACTGACGGTGAGCGTATTGTTTTCCTTCCTGTTCTTGAGCTGTGCTCGACTAGTTTGTTGTTAGCAGATTTTAGCGTAATTTTCCACGTTTAAATAATCCCAATCTGCCTTACTTTGGGCCTGTAACTCATTAGCTGCTGTACATTAACACGTCATCTCGTTTTTACCAAGCATACAACCTTTTCTTCCTCCCTAGCGCCTTTTCTCTGCCCGTCGCTTGACATAGCTTAACTGCTAGCGATGGCTTCCTCCTCTCCCTCCCTCTCCCCTTCCCTTTCCTGCTCGGCATGTGGTATGTTTAGCTATTCCTCTGCCTCCTTTAGCGACCATGCTACTGGTAAATGTAAGAACTGTGATAGAATAGAAGCACTGGAGGCGAGGCTCAGTGAGTTAGAAGCCCTGCTTCGCACCAAAGATAGCCAGCCAGAGATAGCTAGCCAGTCCCCCCCCCATAGCCGGTGCGAGCAGGAAAAGCGTAGCCGTTACTCCCCCAACAGTCCCCGAGCAGCCGGGGGCGCAGGGAGGGCACGGCTGGGTGACTGCTCGAATGAAGCATAGCCGCAAAACAAAGCACACAGGACTCCCCCAACCCCTTCACGTTTCAAACCGATTTTCCCCACTCAGCGACACACCCACTGAGAAACCATCTCTGATAATTGGAGACTCGATTATGAGAAATGTGAAGTTAGCGACACCAGCGACCATAGTCAAATGCATTCCAGGGGCCAGAGCGGGGAACGTCGAGTCAAATCTGAAGCTGCTGGCTAAGGCTAAACGTAAATATGGTACGATTATTATCCACTGCGGCACAAATGACTCTCGGCAACGCCAGTCGGAGGTCACTAAAATTAGTGTTGAATCGGTGTGTGCTTATGCCAAAACAATGGCGGACTCCGTAGTCTTCTCTGGACCCCTGCCCAATCTGACCTCGGATGAGATGTTTAGCCGCATGTCATCCTTTCGCCGATGGCTGTCTAGGTGGTGTCCAGAAAATGATGTGGGCTTTATTGACAATTGCCATACATTATGGGGAAAACCTGGTCTGATTAGGAGAGACGGCCTCCATCCCACTTTGGATGGGGCAGCTCTCATTTCTAGTAATATGGACAAGTTTATTAGAACCAAAGCCTGACAACCCAGAGATGAGACCAGGAGGCAGAGTTGCAGTCTTACACGCTTCTCTGCGCTTCCATTGGAGCAGCTACCCACCCAAATGCCCATAGTGACTGTGTCTGCCCCCCGACCACTGAAGCCAAAAGCAAAAAGAGGAGGAATTAATCACAAAAACATGATAAAAATCAACACCTCCTCTACTAATAATGTAAATAGAGACAAGATAATTAAATGTGGGCTCTTGAATATAAGATCACTGTCTCCTAAATCACTACTAGTAAATGAGCTGATATCTGATTTGAATATTGATTTACTCTCCTTGACTGAAACCTGGCTAAATGAAAATGACTATGTGGGTATTAATGAGTCAACCCCTCCTAGCCATATTAATATTCATGTTCCTCGGGATGGTCGAGGCAGTGGAGTTGCAACTATTTTTAACGCAAAATTGGCTATAACACCAAAACCTAAATTTAAGTACAATTCATTTGAAAGCCTAATTCTTACTCTTTTTTTATCCAGCTTGGAAGGCAGCTCAACCAATCTTATTTGTCATTATATACCGTCCTCCTAACTCAGCGTATTCTGAATTTCTGTTAGAATTCCCAGATTTCTTATCAAATTTAGTTCTCAGCGCTGATAAAGTGATTATAGTTGGAGATTTTTACATACATACTGACACGGAAAACTCTCTTAACATGGCGTTCATTTTGTTACTGGACTCAATTGGCTTTTCTCAGAGAGTAAATGAACCTACCCATAAAGATAATCACACTCTCGACCTTGTCCTTACTTATGGAATTGACATTGAACATTTGACAGTGTTTCCACAGAATCCTCTCTTATCTGACCATTATCTGATTACCTTTGAATTCCTTCTTCAGGATTACCGTCCGCTTGAAAAAAGCGTCTCTACTAGATGCTTATCTGATAATGCTGTAGCTAATTTTAAGGAGGAACTCCCATCAGCTCTGAGTTTATTACCAAGTCTAAATTTAACTGATGACTCTTATGCTTCCTTTAGTCCCTCGCAAATTGACAATCTCTGCGATAGTGTTGCAGCGTCACTACGAGCGACACTTGACGCCGTCGCTCCTCTTAAAAAGAAGACTATAAAACAAAAGAGGTTAGCTCCATGGTATAACTCACATACCTGTGAGCTGAAACAAACCTCACAGAGACTTGAAAGGTTATGGCGCTCTTCCAAAACTGAAGAATCTCGCTTATCCTGGCAACATAGTCTAAAAATTTACAGAAAGGCCCTCCGCGTCACTAAAACGGCCTACTACTCATCTCTGATAGAGGAAAACAAAAATAATCCCAGGTTTCTTTTTAGCACCTTAGCTAGACTTACAAAGAGTCATAACTCTACTGATCCTTGTATTCCTACAACTCTCAGTAGTAATGACTTTATGAACTTTTTTAATGATAAGATTCTAGCCATTAGAGATAAAATTGATAACAACCTTCCCACAATTGGCATTAACCAAACACCTCTTGAGACATCTATCAAAGATAACAAGCTAGAGACCTTCTCCCAGATTAATCTATTGGAACTAACTTCAATTATCTCCTCCTCAAATTCATCTACATGTCTCCTGGACCCAATTCCAACCAAGCTGCTTAAAAAAGTATTACCTTTAGTTAGCACATCTCTTCTTGCTATGACCAATATGTCTTTATCGACTGGTTACGTGCCACAGTCCTTTAAAGTAGCTGTAATTAAACCACTCCTCAAAAAACCTACTCTTGACTCAGATGTCTTAGCCAACTATAGACCAATATCTACACTACTCACAAAAAGTTAGGGATATTCGGCTTTCGGGTGAAATTTCAGGATGAACCTAAAATGCATTCTAACCTTTACAGGTGAACTTAATGTGACCTTCTGTAAACTTTTGAATGCACATGTCCAACTGTTCAATGTTTCAGTACTTTTTGCACAAGTTGCTGTTCTCTAACAAGGAGTTTAACGGCAAAATTCACATCAGGTGTTTGATGCTCCAGCTCATCGAGGTTGTATCATTAGGGAACAGCTGCTGGAGACTGGGGTACCTCAAATGGAGTGGCCTGCACTTTTTCCAGACCTGAATCCCATAGAAAACCTATGGGATCAGCTGAGTCGCCGGGTAGAGGCTCGGAGCTCTGTACCCCAGAACCTCAATGTCCTGAGGGCCGCCCTTCAAGAAGAGTGGGATGCCATGCCTCAGCAGACAATAAGTCGACTTGTGAACAGCATGAGACGTCGTTGTCAAGCTGTAATTGATGCTCAAGGGCACATGACAAGTTATTGACACTGACATTTTTTGTTGTGGTATATCCACCACTGTTGTTGGCTTTTGTTTCAAGAAATTGTTTGAGATGAGGAAATCACCAGTGTATGCTTCTACTTAAATGCCCTACTTTCATGATATAGTATCACTGTAGCGTGAACTTTTTATATTTTCCATAAATTTCACCCAAAAGCCAAATATCCCTAACTTTTTGTGAGTAGTGTAATCTTCCTTTTCTCTCAAAGATATTGGAGAAAGTAGTCGCTAATCAGCTCTGTAGCTACTTACAGCAAAATGAACTGTTTGAAAACTTTCAGTCAGGATTTAGAGTGCACCATAGCACAGAGACGGCTCTGGTTAGAGTTACAAACGACCTCCTAACTGCATCAGATAATGGACTTCTCTCCGTTCTTGTGCTATTGGATCTTAGTGCAGCTTTTGATACCATCGACCATCACATTCTATTACAGAGATTAGAGCACCTATTTGGCATTAAAGGAACAGCTTTAAACTGGTTTAAGTCCTATTTATTAGACCGACATCAGTTTGTTCATGTAAATAACGAATCCTCCTCCTGTGGAAAGGTAAAATATGGTGTTCCGCAGGGCTCTGTGCTTGGCCCTATTTTATTCATCTCGTATATGCTTCCCTTAGGTAATATTATCGGGAAATACTCTGTGAACTTCCATTGTTATGCGGACGATACTCAGTTGTACGTATCCGTAAAGCCAAATGAAACTCATCAGCTAAGTAAACTTGAAGCCTGCCTTAAGGAGATAAAGGCCTGGATGGCCACCAATTTTCTACTATTAAACTCAGAGAAAACAGAAGTTATCATGTTCGGCCCTAAATACCTTAGGGAATCAGTTTCTAATGACATAGCTACTCTGGATGGCATTACTTTGGCCCCCGGCTCCACAGTAAGGAACCTCGGAGTCATTTTCGATGCGGATTTGTCCTTTACCTCCCATATTAAACAGATCTCTAAAACCGCCTTTTTTCACTTGCGTAATATCTCAAAAGTCCGACATATCTTGTCTCAGAGTGACGCAGAAAAATTAATCCACGCCTTTGTTACCTCTAGGTTAGACTACTGTAACTCCTTATTATCAGGTTGTACCAGCAAGTCGTTAAAGACTCTCCAGCTGGTCCAAAACGCTGCTGCACGTGTGCTGACTAGAACTAGGAGAAGAGATCATATTAGTCCAATATTGGCTTCTTTACATTGGCTACCTGTAGAATCTAGAATAGAATTTAAAATTCTTCTCCTCACCTATAAAGCTCTTAATGGGCAGGCACCATCTTATCTGAAAGAGCTCATAGTTCCTTATCACCCTGCCAGAGCACTGCGCTCCCAAAATGCAGCTTTATTGGTGGTTCCCAAAATCTCTAAAACTAGATCGGGAGGCAGATCCTTCCAATTCCAGGCTCCCCGTTTGTGGAACAATCTTCCTATCTTAGTACGGAGGGCAGATTCACTCTCTATCTTTAAGAGTAGACTTAAAACTTTCCTTTTTGATAAAGCTTATAGTTAGGGTCGGCCCAGGTTGCCCTGGACCAGCCCTTAGTTATGCTGCTATAGGCCTAGACTGTCGGGGGACTTCATATCATGCTCTGAGCACTTTCCTCTCTTCTAATCTTCCTCTCCCCTCTTCCTTTCTTCTTCTTCTTCCTGCCCCCCCATACCCCTCATACCCCTTTTTTTTTTTTTTTTTTTTGTGCATGCTTGTTCCAGAGTCCACTGCCCCTTTGCTTTCGTTGTGCTTTTTGTGTCTTGTCTAGGTCAACTGTTCCTGCTCATCCAGGAAGGTCATCCAGCTGCAGATGATATGGCTAGATGCTGCGTGTCACTTCCATCTAGATTACCTGTTCAGGATACCCTGCTGTTTCTGCTGTTGTCTGCTGTCCCAGTTTGTCCCTATCTCCCTGTCTCTGTCTCCTTGTCTCTCTCTCTCCCCTCCCACCCAACCGGTAGAGGTAGATGACCGTCCACCCTGACTCTGGTTCTACCTGAGGGTTCTTCCCGTTTTAAAAGGGGAGTTTTACCTTGCCACTGTCGCCAAGAGCATGCTCAGGAGGGAATCTGTTGGGTTTCTTGTTTCTCTACTATAATTTGTAGAGTGTGGTCTTTACCTGCTCTACCTGTCAAGCGTCATGAGATAACTTCTGTTGTGATTTGACGCTACCCCAATAGCAAATTTCCTTTGGCTTGGATGTGGCCCAAATGAACAGCAAAGATGTGGCCCAGTTACAGAAGTGAATGACGGCCCATATCTGGCCCAGGCATATGAAAGCTGTGTTTGAACCATAACATAGCCAGACCTCTGCCACAGCTGTACCAACACCAAAAGATCATATGGCTTACAGCTGGGCCTCATACGGCATGCCTGTATGGCTGAGTTCTGGTAAAGCCTAATGGCTCTTATGTGGCCCACATGGTGCTGACAGACCAAAAGCCAGATTTTACCCAGAAGCTAAACTAATTTACACAAACCTTTTACCTGGCTCATTTTCGGAAGTGAATGATGGGCCCATCTGGCCCTAGTTGTATTAGCTTTAACTGAACCATAACAAAACCAGACTTCTACCAGGAGTGAACTAAATATGGCCTTTATGTGGCCTCCTTATGTTTGACAGGTGACATTACTGAAGTGAATGACAGGTCAAATCTAGCTGGCACCAAATAACAATAATTTTTAGTGCAATATGAGCAGTGATTAAGTCAGACACGGCGCCCCGCACACGCTTATCACGCACTGCGCGTAGGGCACCAAGTGCCTGGGGGGCACCAAAAAAAAAAAAAAAAAAAAAACACAAGCTCGTGAAAAATCATCATAATAATAGTAATCATAACAATGATATATTTAAAATTGTGTAAAGTGTGTAAAACATGTTAATAGATATAAGCAATACAAAAATATAGGCTTATTTGCTCGAGAAAAACATGAATCTCCTGTGCGGCCCTCTCCCAGTCCACCTTTGGTGCCCCCCTCCCCCATCCCCTAGTGGTTTGCTCCATTACGCTTCAATCGCAAGTTTGGCAGACCTTTATTTTTGGACATGTCATCGAAAAGGCAGCAAGAGTCGGGGGCGGAAAAGAGGAAAAGAAAGAAACAACGATGATGCTCGCGCGTCACTTGCAGGTAAGACAATAACAAATGTTAATTTTGTTACTTTTAGCCCTAGTATGCATGTCTATGCTCGTGCCAGATAATACTACAGTCAACAACCTTTGTAACGTTAGCTCCCACTAGCCATGTTCAGACGTAAGTGTTACGTTTCAAATAATTGATGCTGGGCTAGCTAGTTATTTTTAGTTGTGTATATGGATATGGATCTGGAGTTGAGATGTCTGTATTTGGCGTTTGTTATGTTCTATGAACCAACGAGTATGTGATTGTGTAGTGAAAAACAAAAATAATGAGTTGATGAATGGAAAACGGGTCTTGGTAACCTGAACTTTGATGTGATGCCAAATTAGACAGGTGATTGATTATCAGCCTCTTTCACCGGCGATGTCGGCGCTGACAGGATTCGGCATGCCGACGTTACATAACGGTGTCTCCGTGACCGTTTAAGATATTCAGAAACTCTGAAACCGGAGCTTTGCGCCTATATAGAGTGCCATTACGGTAGCATAGGACTACTGACACTTCGACCGTCCAATCACAGAAGATTCCCATGTGTCACATTTAATGTGAGCTTGTCACTACCGTAACTCCTGAACCAATTGTGCTATCGAAAAAATTACGACGGTTTCCAAAAGCAGAGAGCCGGAGCTTTCCGATGGAGTGCGGATACACCAGTCATTACGGTGACGACTGGCCGGCAGCTCACACAACATTTTCGTGAGGTTCATAGGCCAAGAGCGACATCTGCTGGTGAAACTGTAATTTGAAAAAATCAATATTAAAGTTGTGTAGATTTCCCCTCTTCATATTCATAGTTTTCAAACTATGTACAGAATTTTTATATTGTGCCCCATTAATCCTTGTCTATAAAGGTAAAATAATAAATTTTTCATGTACCAGTGTTTTAAATATAGGCCTACATAACTATATTTAATTTTGAAATATTTTTGTACCATGGTTCAAAACTGTATTTCACTGTAGAATCCCTGAGTATTTTGTCTTGTATTTGTGATTACAGGCTCAATGCTTCGATATGTGCAAGGAGGACACAAAGCCAAGTGGAAGATCCAGATGATCAACCATCTACAAGCAGACATCAACCATCCACAAGCAGACATCAATCACCAACCAGTTCCTTATTCAAGGATACTTAGTACTGTTTTTACAGTTTTGACAGATCTTTATTTAATAGTGTGTCATTTATTTTTTATTTTAAATTATTTTATTTTATTTATTTATTGTGTTTGGTGCCATATTTAGTTAGTGTTTAGTCAGTGTGTTATAAAGATTTATTTATTATTTATCTCTTATTTTTTCCAACAGTTTTTGAAACATAAATGTTGAAAAGTTATTTTGTAAAATAAAGAGAAACGCAATGACAAATACTGAGTTATTGTTCATTTCTGGCGGCGGCGGCGGCGGTGGCGGCGGCGTGGGGGGGCACCACAAAGCATTTGTGCTTAGGGCACCCAAATGGCTAGTGCCGGCCCTGGATTAAGTTGCCCTGTATATGGATCACTTTAACCATCCATGATATGTATGAAAATGATACAAGTTTTGCTTCAAAGTTTTATTTCACAAAATGTAGTGCAAACAAAAATGAACAGTATAAAAAAATATGAACAGTATGTAACTATAAATGAACAGTTTAAATTTAGCTTAACTGTCAGCTCCAGCTCTTTTTTCATTAGCAGTTTTTTCTCTCTTTTCTCCCACCATCTCTGTCACCAGCCAGATGAAGCCATGTCTGAGACTGAAGAAGTCATTGGGTTTCTTCTAACAGCACCTTCAGAATGAAGAACATTAGAAAGAGTAGTGTTATTACCCACATAACCGGCATAAGCACATATTAATTATTTCAGTAAATATTTTTAGCCGATTACAACTACTAATTTTAAATTCGACCCTCATGCACAAACAAACAGTAGCAGTACAATTAATTGGCGCAAATACATAGGCAGTCGGAGATCGCATCAGTCCATTTAAACTTGAGCTTACCGGTAGCCCTTTTGGTTTAGTCCTTTTCCCCATGCGTTTTGATTTTTTTTAAGTGTTTTTTCGGTGACTGCTCCTGCTCTCCTCAGCTCCGTCGTCTACAGCCGAATGAATGGTAAGTCTTATTGTTCAATGCTTGTGGCGTGCGCTGCCAATCAGATTGATTTTACTCACCTGCTGAGGCACACCTTGGAGCGAGAGCAACATGCGCGCCCAATGTCACACACACAGAGTAGTGCGCGCACCCGCTGTCACACAACACAGAGCAGCGTTGCCGCTGCCACACCTCCAGGCCGATCGCCGCAACAGTAGTTTATGATATAATGTAATGCACTGCAAATTTTCAAAAAGTTTTTATATTTCATAAACTGTATGTATGACTTTCAGTTGAATCAGTCAGTCACTTTTCAGATGCATAGAGAGGGAGAAGACATGCAAAGGAGCGTCACCTCTCACGTGACACTGGTTGCATCACTACAGAAAAGTACTGTGATTGGTTCGTTGTGGCCAGGGGATTGTGGGATTTGTAGTTTTTGAAAGACCGCACATAAGCTAGGTTACTCGCCAAACCAGTCTCCCGGTCCGCGCACACACACTTTTGAGGGCAAAGGCGAGTGAAATGTTTGCACTAAGAGAAGCACATAGAAACTGCGAAAGATGGCCACTCGACCATATATTCATGTTGGTGAACGGGCAGAGGCGCCGCGCATAGATCTCTGGCTTCGTTACTCGCTAACGTTAGCAGCTAATCACCACTGACACGCCTCAGCTGCGTTAGCACCCAACGTTAGCAGCTAATATAATTTATATACCACACTGGGCGTTAGCAGCTAAGCAGCTAATATAATGTATATACCACACTGGGCGTTAGCAGCTAAGCAGCTAATATAATTTATATACCACACTGGGCGTTAGCAGCTAAGCAGCTAATATAATTTATAAACCACACGGGAGCTGCGTTAGCTGCTAATATAATTTATATACCGTGCTTCATATCGCTTCATATAGACACAGGTGCGGTGTTAGCAGCCAATGTTAGTAGCGCTTAAAGTTAGCGACCGCTTTTAGCAAAATCAGACATTAGAGATCATTAAAGTTGAATCAAACATTTTCATCAGAAAAGCAGCAGGCTTAGCGAGGATGCTAACGCAGCCATAAGCCTGGGTCTAGTCACCGCCTTCACACGTCTTAAAGAACACACTTCTGTTTAGCTAATCATCTTATGGTTTTCTCCTCCAAAGACCTAGGTTTTGTGGAACCATAACTTAGTGAGAATAAAATCGCCATTTATTATCATTAGTTCAACAAAATTTAAAAGGTTTAAAATTCACTTACCGAGCCAGTTGAAAGATGAGAGGAGCCAGGTGAAAATTAGGCAAATAAGGTCCTGGTCATGTGCTGCAAAAGACTCCACTCTGCCATCTGGGCAGGTGTCAAAGTGTATGGCCAAACTGAAGTGGTTAGGAAGTGTCCCACGTGTGTTTTGCCATATCACATTTGCCAATTACAAATTAGGTGTGGCCCAAAAGTAAAATCTATTATCTGGGCCAAGCGCTTCAATTACAGAACTGTCCCAGAGGAGAAATCCCCACACACTCAAACCTCACAAAAAGAGGGGAGAGACACAAAACCCTTTCGTTTTGAAGCAGATGGTAGACCCATTTGTCTGTGATGCAATAAGGTTGGACACATAGCACGGTTCTGCAGGGCACAGATACAGTCTGCTGTAGGTCCCATCAAAAGCTCAACACACCAAGCAACAGTACAACCAAATGATGCCGTAGCTACCCCAATTTGGCTGCAGGAAAACTAGCGCCCTCTGGTGTGGGGAGCCAGACACCAGGAGGGGGGCTCTCAGGCTCAAGTAACCAGGACAAACGTCCACCTGAACTCATAGGGGAATGTCCAATAGTGGAAGTTAGCATGGGAGGTATCACAGTTCCATGCCTACTGGACACTGGGTCCATGGTCTCCACTATTACAGAGGATTTCTTTATAGAGCACTTTCAGTCACAAGGCGAAGATAAGTTGTGACAATGCAACTGGCTGCAGTTGAAGGCTGCAAATGGATTGGGAATCCCCTACATAGGTTACTTGGAACTTGATGTTAATGTCCTGAGTAAGACCCTCCCCCGGATGGGGGTATTGGTTGTGAAGAGCCCAGAAGACCCTTGTATTAAAGAGCAAAAATTGTCTGTGCCTGGCTTGCTTGGTATGAACATCATTCAACGTTGCTACTATGAGCTGTTTGTTAAGCTTGGTCCTGACCTTTTTGAGCTCCCCCTACTGAAATCTGCTGGTCCAGGCTGGAAAGAGGCCTTGTTGCAGTGCCACTCCATTGAGTCACTTAAAGAACAAGGATACTTGGGAAAAGCTAAGGTTAAAGGTCGACCTGTACGTATTCCAGCAGGCTCCATGAAATTCATCTCTATTGTTTGCCCAAGTTCTGCTACCACCACTCTTCCCTCAGTTTTACTGGAACCCCCATAAGATGGGAGCTGTCTGCCTCCAGGTGTACTGATCTCTAAGGCCCGTTTGGCAGTAAACAAGGGCACTGTGGAGATACCTGTTGTATATGTGGGCTCACAGGATGCATGGCTCAAGCCTAACACCCCACTGGGTGCGCTGCATGTGGCTGAAACAAAGTCTCCCCTGTGTTCAGTCACTTTAGAAGACAATGATGGAAGCCAAGTGGCTGTGGTGCAATCCATTACCGCTTACAGTAACTCAATGTTTAATCCTTCTTGTGTCTCATGGCCTACCCTCTCATCAGAGCAAGAGCAGCAAGGGAAGTCACTATTGGAGAAGTATGTAGGCGTCTTCAGCCGTGGAGAGGGAGATCTGGGTTGCACCACACTGGTGGCACATGAGGTTCCCTTGATGGATGACATCCCTGTCCGCCAGCGCTATAGGCGGCTTCCTCCCTCTCAGTATGAGCAAGTCAAGGCTCACATTCAGGAGCTGCTAAGTAGTGGCATCATTCAGCTGAGCTGCAGCCCCTATGCATCACCCATAGTCATTGTTCAAAAGAAGGATGGGAGCATAAGGCTGTGTGTGGACTATAGGCTCCTTAATGCAAAGACAAGGAATGATGCTTATCCACTGCTACGGATAGAAGAGTCCCTGGATGCCTTTGGTGGGGCAAGATGGTTTTCCACACTTGACCTGGCCAGTGGATATAACCAGGTGCCCATTGCTGAGAAGGATAAGGCCAAAACAGCGTTCTGCACCCCGTTCGGACTTTTGAGTTCAATCGAATGCCTTTTGGTCTGTGCAATGCACCCAGTACCTTCCAGCGTTTAATGGAGCGCATCTTTGGTGATCAGTCCCTTCAGTCACTCTTGTTGTATCTTGATGACATTGTTGTATTCTCATCTACCTTTGAAAATCACCTGCAGTGCTTGGAATTGGTCCTGGCTCGCTTGCAAGAACACAACTTAAAGTTGAAGTTCAAAAAATGTCAGTTTTTTCAAAGTGAAGTTAAGTATCTGGGGCACATAGTTTCAGCAGCCGGGGTGGCCACCGACCCAGACAAGATCAGTGTGGTGTCACAATGGAAAAGACCCACCACTGCAACAGAGCTCCAGTCATTTCTGGGTTTTGCATCTTATTACTGCTGCTTTGTGGAGGGGTTTTCAAGGCTGGCAGCACCCTTACACCATCTTGTGGCAGATGTAATTGGAAGCAAACACAAGCCCAAGGGCAATGGCAAGTGCTCCATTGTGGAGAAGTGGAATGAAGAATGTGAGCAGGGGTTCAAGACCTTGAAGGAGTGATTAGTCAGTGCCCCAGTCCTTGGCTATGCAGACTTTGCAAAACCCTTTGTTCTGGAAATCGACGCGAGTCATGCAGGACTCGGTGCAGTATTGTCCCAGGATCAAGAAGGTCAATGTCAACCTATTGCCTTTGCCAGCCGGGGCCTTAGATGCTCAGAACGCAACATGTCAAATTACAGCTCAAAGAAGCTGGAGCTGCTGGCCCTTAAATGGGCAGTGACGGATAAGTTTAGAGAGTATTTGCTACATAATAAGTTCAGTGTCTTTACTGACAATAATCCCCTGAGCTACTTGAAAACAGCCAAACTTTGGGCCGTGGAACAGCGGTGGGTTACAGAGCTGGCTGCATTTGACTTTGAGGTCAAGTATTGTCCAGGCACCGCAAAAAGGAATGCAGATGCTCTGTCTCGGCAGCCCACATGTGATTCTATTTCCTCTGCAACCCCTGGCATCCAAGTACCCAACATGATCCAGGAGCAAAAGCATGGGCCACAGATTCCACCTCAGGACATTGTCACTACGCTGGCAATTCAAGCCCTACCAGTGCGGGAAAAAGCTGACTTAAAAGCACTTCAGGAAGCCGATCAAGTGATTGGTATTTTTAAGTTATACTGGCAGCATTCAAAACGGCCATCAAAACAAGAACTGACCTCAGGGCCCAAAGATGTCCACAAGCTTGTCCAACAATGGGACAGGATTTGTATGAAGGATGGAGTTTTGTATCGCTGTATCAGACCACCAAAAACAGGGGGGGAAGTTCTTCAGCTCCTGCTCCCTGAGTGTCTTAAAGGCGAGGTGCTCAAACATCTCCACGACGACCATGGTCACCAAGGGGTCGAACGGACTATACACCTGGTGAGAGAAAGATGCTTTTGGCCCAACGTGTGGCAAGACATTGAGAAATACTGCCACAACTGTAATCGCTGCCTGGTAGCTAAAGCCAATCAACCTAAAGTCAGAACATTTCCTGGTACCATAATGGCATCACAACCTCTGGAGATTCTGGCCATGGACTTCACTGTCTTGGAGAAAGCTGGTGATGGGTGAGAGAATGTCCTGGTCATCACAGATGTTTTCTCTAAATTTACCCAAGCTTATCCGACTTCAGACCAGAGGGCTAGCACTACAGCTCAGATCCTAACAGAAAAATGGTTTTACGCATATGGAGTCCAAAAACGTATCCACAGTGACCAAGGCAGGAACTTTGAAGTGGAGCTGCTAAAACAGCTGTGTAAAATATATGCCATTGAAAAGAGCCGCACCACACCATATCACCCTGAGGGTAATGGGCAGTGTGAGAGATTCGACCGTACCTTGCATGACCTACTTCGCAGCCTCCCACCTGAAAAGAAAAGGAAATGGCCGCAGTACCTGCCACAGATCCTTTTTGCATACAGCATAATAGAACATGCTTCCACCAGCTACTCCCCATATGAGTTAATGTTTGGACAAAAAGATAAGCTACCTGTTGCTTTTTTGCTTGGCACCACAGACAACAACTCAGCCCCATGCTCCACCCACGACTGGGTAGTAGAGCATCAGAACCGGCTACAAACTGCATACCACCATACCAAGGACCAGCTTAGATTGGCAGCTGAATGTAGAAGTAGACAACTGACCCCAAATGTAGCAGAGATACTGGCACCAGGAACCCTCATACTGCGAAAGAACCATCCACTTGGACGCAATAAAATCCAGGACGCCTGGGACCATGCACCCTATGAGGTTGTGCACTGTTTGGATGACAAAGGAAGGGTCTACAAAATCCGACCCAGGAATGGAGCTGGGCCAGAGAAAAATATAAGCAGGACTGAGCTTAAAGTTCTCCCCCCTACTGCCACTGTTGACACCCCTGAATCTCCTTCACCTGAACTGCATAGTTTGCCTCAAGGAGAGGAAAATGACTTTGATATGGCAGAAGATGAAAGTGAAATGGGCAGTTTAATTATGGTTGATATACAGCCTTCAAACTCTGTAAACTTCCACATGCCAGCCAACCCTCACAATTTGCAACCTGAAGGCCCACCAGCCACAGTACAGCCAGAGCCCCAGATCACTCCTCTAACAGACCCATCACCTGATGAGTCTCCTAGTACTCCCCCTGTTCTTGTGAGGCGTTCCCAGAGGACCACAGCAGGGCATCACACCAACCCATTTAACCTGCCACAATCTGTATACAGACCAGTTGAAAATAACAGAAGTAACAGTGACCTTAATGTTTCTCAGGCATCCAGCCAGCCAGTTTATGCAGTGTTCAGGCCATGGGTTTAAAACTAATATGAAGTTTTATTTATTTTATTTTATTTGTCACTGGGACGGCGACCTTTCAAAGTGGGGGTAGATGTGGAAGGGGAGGAAACAGGAAGTCTGCAGGAAAAGGGGCAGAGTCTATAAAAGGGGGTGGGAAGCACACCTGGGCCTTTTCTTTCTTCCTGCACTGAGACACACCTGAGGGGGAGCAACTTGAGACCAGGCTTTGTTTGGTGTTTGATTGGGTAGGCTTACTTTCTAAAAATGTCTTACAAAAGGTTAAAAGCATGATTTTAAAAGCCTGATCTTAAAAGTGAATCACAGTATTAAAGACTTGATAAATAATGTTTAAAAACTTTATCATTTGTTAGATTCTTCATGCTTGGTGAGGGACTTAAACTTGGAGTGATTGCTTAGGCACATCAGCCAAAATCAAGGTATGCTCAAGCCTAATGGGGATATTTGTTAAAATGGTGTTTTAGCCTCTTTGATTAAATATGAACATGATTATTGATATAGATTCCATGCAGTCACCTGCATGTCTCCAACTGGGGGAGGGGACAGTTCCAGTCTAGCAAGGTATATTATTGTTATATTGTTTTATGTTTTTTTGTAAAATGTTTTTCATTCTTGTAAAGTTTTCTTTTGTATATTGATGTGCTCCTGTTTCTTTTAGTTTGCAAGTAAAGACATCATTAGAGGAGCCAACCACTGTTTTCCCCAGACTTATTATATTCAATGTACCTTTAACTAAACTGATTTATATGGGCCATTTTATTTTGGGTTTTCTTTTGTGGGCTTTTCTGCTTTACTTAAGGTTTTATGCATAGTAAATAAAACCTATATATTTTTGTACAGCAGTCTCTGGCTCCAGTTTATTCTGGGTCTTGTGCATGGAGTATCACCAGGTCACATTTAATAAATCAATCACGAGGGAACCACATTTTTATTTCATTATACAACCTGTTGTATATTGACCAATAAACTTCCTTGTATCCTTGTAGCATTAAAGCTCCACACAATAAGGACCCTGGCTGGCCAACTGGGAACCAGAGAATATCATATATAAGCAGAAAATATGATGATATGATTGGCCCCTCAATCAGGCCATGTCCATCTGTGATCTCAGTCACCCACTCCATGCTTACTTAACACCACTGCCACCAGGGATAGAGTAACAGTGATAGGCTATAATAGAGAAATGCCCTTAGTAACAATAGCTAACATTAGACCTGCACATTAACTTTACTATGGGCAGTGCGTTCCAAGTACTCAAATTTTGAATGAGAATTGTCAAAGCTCTTTATTTTTTGTAAGTGGAGAAAATAATCATTTTGACATGCCAGATATGAATTACAGATATCTGTATTTAATCCAGGAACTCTGTTGTACTGAAACAACCTGCTGTGCAGTAGCGTGAGATGTGCCAGGAACAGCACCGAAAAGGATGAGCCAGCGCCTATTGGTGGATTAGCGCTGAGGCGGATACTCAGCCAACCAATGAGAATCAAGCAAGTTTATCTAGCAGGAAGACCTCACTGACGGCACCAACCCAGGAGAGGCGAGCGCCTTCGAATTTGTGCTGTGTCTGATAAGTAAACACGTTTTTGGTACCTATTATACTTTCATGTTTGCAGATAGCTTAGTTTAGTTTAGTTTATTAGTTTATTATGTCGTGGACAGTCCCAATTGATTAACTGCAATTCAATGACAGTAAAAAGGGCAGCTTTAGCCAACATGGCTAATATCCTGCTGTAGTCCCCGGCCAGATGACAATAGGCACCCTAAAAAACAACCGCAACATTACCTACCATGTGTCAAGCAAATGCTTCTTAGGTCCTGCTTATTTTAGTTTTCAGCTGATGTGTAGCCAGACCTCCAAGATTTCATGCGTCGGCTAGCAGGCAAGCTACCTGCTAGCGAGTAACATTAGCCCCAATTCATATCGTTCTCTCTTGTGTGAAGAGCACTTCGTAACAAACGCCATCCTGAAATCTGGCAAGTTAATGTGACTTTATTTATCTGCAGCTGTACGGACTTCGTGCATTAGGAGCCCTTACTCAATTCGGCATCCAACAAGATGCACTAATTTAACTAATATTTCAGTTCTTCCGAAGTCTGATAA